>NW_026652302.1:4970924-4974752 GCF_009828535.3 Hylobates moloch | reverse complement strand
GAATTGCAAGGGTGTGTCCAGGAACCTGAACCTTGCCTCTGGGAAAGGAAGCTGCAGCGCTACACTGAGGGTTAGGGCTCTTGCCAAATAGGCTGCGATTTAGGGCACATTCCAGTTCCAATAGCCAGCTGGAGTCTGGCAGGAGAACCAGTGCAAAACTAGACATAGACGATGTCTGACCATGGCCTGGAAATCTAGATGGTTATCCCCACCCGCCGCTTACCAGGCTAAGGCTGCAAATGTGTTTGGGTTAGCATGTGTTAGGGAGCTAGGGAGACCACCCAGGACTCCAACAAAAGGAAATATTCCTCCTGCCACTTGCCACCATTCATGCATATTCCATGTCTTCCTTTGCCCGAAGGCTTCTCATAGGCCTGCTCTTTTCCTGGTTAATTTTTATATTGAACTGGGCTCATTCAGTTGCAAGTGACAGAATTCCAATACACATTAACATTCAGGATAAAGGGAGTGATAGGGCACTGCCGATGGGCATGGAAGCCAGCGACTCTTGCATTCTCAACTTTCTCTGTATATTTTCAGCTCCCAGTGCAATGGTTTAATTTTCTCCTTCTATAGAAGTGGAACTCCAGCCAGTAGTAGGAGCAGGAGAGGGGAATGGGGGGATTTTGTCTCCATTTTATGTCACTCCAGTTTACTAATTCCAAAGGAAAAAAGAAAAAGGTAACTTTCCCTTTCAGTGTTACCATGAAAACGCCTAGCAAGGACTATTATAGGCTTAACTTGGATCTCTGGTCCCTTCTTAGACTAATTACTGTGGTTGGGGAAGGGGCCCTATGATTGGCTATTTCTAGGTTATGAGCCCACCCCCAGGCTCAGTGATTGACAGTCCCACAAAATGATTGACGGCCACACAAAATCTAATTGGAGTAGAAAAGGAAATCTCCAAAGGAAGGAGTAATATTCCTTCAATAAGAGTGGAAAGATGCTGGGCACAGCAAGACAACAGGTGCCTTTTAGGATTCCTACTCAACCACTAAGGCTCAACTCAGGTGTCACTTCTTGGTACTGCCCATTCCTGTCCTTTCTATTGGGTTATGTGTCCCTCTCCTGGCTCATGTTACATTTTGGCTGTACTGGTGTACCCTATTAATTTATAATTGTCTATCTATGTGTTGGTCTTTCTCACGAGACAGTGAGCTCTTTGAAAGTAACCACTGTGGCCTATCCCATTTGCATATCCTGCTTTGCAGCAGATAATGGAAGTTCCAGGAATGTTTTCAATAAAGAGTGAATGAAGACAATCACAAAATGGCAGCCAATCCTCTTGAGTTAAGAGAAAGGGGAAAGGAACATAATAAAAGTAAAAAGTACCAGATTTGGTGGTAAATGCTTTATGTTAACTAACTCATTTGATTCTCACAACACTTGCAGAAGGTATTATTCTTTCTACTTTACAGGTAGGAAGCTAAAGGTTAAGTTCCACAAGCTTACGTGGCTAATAGCCAATATCATAATGAGTGCTTAGGTAACTAAAATCTAGACCAGTTCTCTTTCAGCTACGCTCGCTTTCTTCCCCCACCTCCTCCCCTCTTCTTCTGGTTAACAATGAACTCATGTAAGATAGGGATCTTCTCTTTTCACTTCTCAGTAATTTGGACACTTTCCCCCAATAGATTATTTTATCTAAAGGTATTCCCCGATCAGCTTTGTATCTTTCATTTGCTTCTTTGTAAAATCAGAGGGTTGGCCAGGCGCGGTGGCTCACGCCTGTAATACCAGCACTTTGGGAGGCCGAGGTGGGCGGATCACGAGGTCAGGAGATCGAGACCATCCTGGCTAACAAGGTGAAACCCCATCTCTATTAAAAATACAAAAAATTAGCCGGGTGTGGTGGTGGGCGCCTGTAGTCCCAGCTACTCGGGAGGCTGAGGCAGGAGAATGGCGTGAACCTGGGAGGCGGAGCTTGCAGTGAGCCGAGACCACGCCACTGCACTCCAGCCTGGGCGACAGAGTGAGACTCTGTCTCAAAAAAAAAAAAAAAATCACAGGGTTGATGGACTCTGTAAAATCCTTTTCAGCAACAACACTATAAAATTATACAAATTAAATTAAGCCAAGAAACATTTATAAGTAGGATAAACTCAGCATAGACTGTGTTTTGTTCAGTTTTCCCCGAAGGTGGTGCTCTGGGTTTCCCACCCTCCACCCTCTCTGCGTCTCTTCCTTCTCTTTTTAGGGCTTCCTTTATTCTCCCATTTTGATCAATCAGTTGCTCTTCTCTGCCCAACAACTTAGTGCTTTTATTTTGCCCTTGGCTTCTTTGGATTCCACATTTCAGCTCCTGTATTCTCAATATTCCTGTCCTCCTTGTCCTCTCATCATTAAACTTTCTCTTCAGAGTCTCATTTCCTCAGAACTGGGCCATGCTTCCTACCACCTGTGCAGGTTAAATTGCCAGGAATAGTCCTAGGGTGTTAACAATTGTAGGTAACCTCCAGGGTGGTCTGAATCGAATGAAACCCTTGAATTCAAAGAGATAAAGCTAATCATGGGTATTTCACAATTATGATTGATTCAGTATGGATTTTTTTTTGGTAGGGCAATTTCTTGACCCCTCCAATCATCCAAAGTGGCCTATTTAAGGCCAGCACCCCAGGGCACAGGGGCTCAAAGTGTAGCTCCTCAGCTATTCTGATCTAAAGCTAAGGAGTGGCATGTTAAACCTGCAGCTTCCTGGGCCCCACCAGGCCTACTCAATCAGAATTTCTGGGGAATGGCAGTCAATCTGAATTTAAAATATATTCTCTGGGTAATTCTTGAGTGCACTAAGTTGTAAGGAACTCAGCCTTTGTGCTATTTATTTTCTAAAAGTTTCATGTGCTATTATTTTTTGTTTCTTCAATTCTATTACAAAAATTTATTTATATGATAAAATTTTATCAACTCGCACACATACTAGACGTTTGACTGCAGAATTTACCAACAACACTCAGCAAAAATCCAGTATCTATTACACACAAGCTCCAGATTTATACTTTTTTCACCTGAAAAATATAAGAAAGGCTAAATGCCCTAAACTTTCCTCCTGTCTTAAATGCTTGTATGTGGGGCGTTAATTATAGTCAATACCAAAGGTAAAGCTAAAGGAGTGTCTTGTTTTTTTATACATTGTGTATTTTCCCATGTTTCTACTGTTTAAAGAGAAACTGCATTTATATGGTCTTGCACAAAGTTTAGTAGCAAATGTTTTCTTTTTGGTTCTTACATTAGGATGCAGTTCCCTGTATATGAACAATATTTATGTGAATCATGTCTATATACACTATACACACATATACATATATCTTTATATATGAATCTATATATACACTACTCATATCATAATTTTCTCCTTTGTCAAAGGCTTTCTCTCCTCCAGTGACACTAACTCCATTTTCCTTAATTTTCACCGTTCTATGGTGACTGCAGGGCAATTCTGACTTTGGGTTACCAGTAGACCCAGGGCCACATTCCTGTTATTCTCTCCAGATGTTCTACAGCGATCTGATCTTTGGGATGAGCAGACAAAACCCCACTGGGCATCCTTGTTGCAGGCCCATTACCTCAGAGGCCTGTCTCCACCGTGCCTCACCTAGATTCTCTGGATATAAAGGAAGATCACACTGTGCTTTATGGAAATATAGCCCTCTGTGGTCAGGATCACCCACCAAATGTGGTTTCCCTACCAAATAAAGAAAGTGTTGGGGGACAGGACCAGCACAGGACTAGCCTGAGATCTCTTGATCGTTCCATCAACAAGAATTCCACCCTCCCTCCCTCCCTTCTTCTTCCCTCCCTCCCTCCCTCCCCTCCCCTCCCCTCCCCCCC
>NW_026652302.1:4892988-4970886 GCF_009828535.3 Hylobates moloch | reverse complement strand
ACCTTTCTTTCTTTCTTTCTTTCTTTCTTTCTTTCTTTCTTTCTTTCTTTCTTTCTTTCTTTCTTTCTTTCTTTCTTTCTTTCTTTTTCTTTCTTCTTTCTTCTCTTGCTCTGTCACCCAGGCTGGAGTGTAGTGGCGCCATCTTGGCTCACTGCAACGTCTGCCCTGGGGTTTAAGAGATTCTCGTACCTCAGCCTCCTGAGTAGCTGGGATTATAGGCATGTGCCACCACGCCCAGCTAATTTTTGTATTTTTAGTAGAGACAGAGTTTCTCCATGTTGGCCAGGCTGATCTCAAACTCCTGACCTCAGATGATCCACCTGTCTCGACCTCCAAAAGTGCTGGAATCACAGGTGTGAGCTACTGCACCCGGCCAACAAGAATTTCTTTAGCCTCTTTTGCTCATTACCTACAAAGAGCATCAGTCTCTGCCTGGAGAGAAGGGCTAGAAACAGATAGGGCACAGGTCCCCAGGTAACTGGCTGTAAGCCACTATGGCTGATATGCGGGGCAGGTCACTCCTGCACAGAAGGTGGCTGTTGGCTTCATGTTCCATCTCTTACAGGCGTTGAGGAAGCTCGACTAAACATCTCCTCACAGCTTACAATCCCAGAAATCATAGGACCCTAAACGTGCGTTTTTCAAAATTTTTGAGCTAAAATGATGTATTACTTTGTAAATTGTGAAGTGTGTCACAAATATTAATTTAAGTGACAACATCCTCAAACACTCCAATGTGGCCTTATTATCTATTTTGAAGGAGAAAATCTGAGTTTGATCAACTCAACCAGGATACAGTGAGTGAGAAGCAACTTTTGGTGTCTGCAAAATGATCAGTTAAAAAAAACCTGGTGGCCGGGCGCGGTGGCTCACGCCTGTAATCCCAGCACTTTGGGAGGCCGAGGTGGGCGGATCACGAGGTCAGGAGATCAAGACCATCCTGGCTAACACGGTGAAACCCCGTCTCTACTAAAAATACAAAAAATTAGCTGCGCGCGGTGGTGGGCGCCTGTAGTCCCAGCTACTAGGGAGGCTGAGGCAGGAGAATGGCGTGAACCCAGGAGGCGGAGCTTGCAGTGAGCCGAGATCGCGCCACTGCACTGCAGCCTGGGCAACTGAGAGAGACTCTGTCAAAAAAAAAAAAAAAAAAAAAAGAAAGAAAGAAAGTAAGAAAAAAGAAAAAACCTGGAGTCCCTCTATGTGACCATACTCAGCTAGCACTTGATCTGTTCTTTTCTTATGGCATTCATCTCCCGGATCTTGTATATACTTATTTGTTTACATGCCTTATCTCACCTACTACATTCCAAGTTCTTTAAGGGTAAGATCACTATCAGATTTATCTTTGCTTTACCCACAGAACAAGCAAACCTGACAGCCCTAAATTGATGCTTGTTAAATGAATGAATGAAGTGAATGAATAAAATCATACCCATTTCAAGTTAATCCTTTGGATTTTATTTGGCTTATACGTAGAAAATCATCAAAAGGAAGGAAGCTGTCCTATAAACCTTATAAGGAAGAGTCTCTTTTGGGAATCCGCTACCTGCCCCCTCCCTGGAGCACTTAGGGATGGATGGGGGAAACTTTCACTATAACAAAAGGCGAGTAAACTCTTTCTGAAAATTCGTTTAAGGCCCCTAGTGGTTTAATCTTTACTGCCGCGTAAATTAACTCAAATATTAAGCCAGCAATAAACCGGCGCTCCAGTATCATCCATCCTTTTCCCTGTTAATACGAACTAGGAACTCAGGTTGCTGTTTTCTTTCCCCTCCCACGTGTGCTGATCGTGTAAAAGAATCACAGGAACACACAAGCAATGAAATGTGTAAATAAGAAAAATGCACACACATCACGAGCTCATTTCTTCCCAGATATTTTTTGGTCAACCTCTCAAGCTTGGAACAGGCTCTATAACAGATGTGCGTTTGTGTGTGTATATTGGAAAACAGAAAAATAAGGTCAGCACAAACACTACTTGTAATACAAACTAATGCAAGAGAAAACGAGAAAACTTTTTAAATATTAACAACGACACTAGAGAAATAATGTAAAATAAATGTACGGTTGGAACTAGGGGTAAAAAAAAAATCAGCAACGTCAGCAAACTGAGATGGGGTGAGTTGGAAGGCAGATTGGAATTTATCTCTTAAAAATAAATATCACCCTAACTAGAGACCTGTTTTGCCTAGGGGGACGTGACTCACATTTTCGGATAATCTGAATAAGGGTAATTGTGTCTGCTCCAGGTATCCATTCGGGCTTCGGTCTCCGGACTCCCGGCTCCCGGCACGCACGGTTCACCCTGGAGCGCGCGCCCCAGGCCAGCCAAGCGCGGAGCCGGGCTGCTGCGGGCTGGGAGGGCGCGCAGGGCCGGCGCTGATTGACGGGGTGCGCGGTCAGGTGACTTGGGGCGCCAAGTTCCCGACGCGGTGGCCGCGGTGACCGCCGAGGCCCGGCAGACGCTGACCCGGGAACGTAGTGGGGCTGATCTTCCGGAACAAAGTTGCTGTGCAGGCGGCGGCGGGACGAGAGCGCCGAGGGGGAGCCGGAGCGCTGCAGAGGCGCGGGCCGGAGGGCTGGCGCTGATCTGCACCCTTCTCATCGGGAGAGCGGACCTCCGGCTGCCTGGAGGCGAGCCCCTTCCCAGGGGGTGGGGGCGGCAAAGCGCGACCCAGCGGTCCTGCGCCCCACCCTCCCTCCTCCGCCTCCAGCGCTCAGCTCCAACAAAGGGGCAGGCCAGCAGCGGGGAGGAGGAGGAGGAGCCGCCGAAGGAGCGAGCCTCTCTCTCGCGCACAAAATTGTGGAGTCGTTTTTCCTCGGAGCAGGGAAGCGGGCAGCAAACAGCCGGCCGCGGGCTTTCTCCCGCCGAGGGGGGAGGAGGAGCCTCTGGCTCCAGCAGCCGATTGGGGAATCACGGGGAGCGGCGTCCCCCTTCTTTTGGGTCGTTTCTGCAGACGGAAAACTCTGTAGCGTTTGGCAAACTTGGTGCCTGCGAGCCCGTTCCAGGTTTGCGCTTTGACTGTTTTGTTTTTGGCGGAACTACCAGGCAGGAAGATTGCACAAGTAAGGGGCGTTTTCAGTCGGGTGTCAATTTCTTTTTCTTTCTTTCTTTCTCTTTTTTTTTTTTTTTTAAATTTCGGATCTTGTCTGCTTCTCCACGTTTTATTTTTTTAAAAAATACATCGCACCACCAAACTCACACTCGCACACACCCCCGCGGTTACTCCGTGTCAAACTCCTAGAGGAGCCCTTGGCCAGCTCGGGGTGCGGCGGTGGCGACCGGCAGGCGAGACGGCCCGCGGGCAGCAGGTAAGCCCATGCATTATTGAAGCCTCGGACTGATAATGTGACTACAGTCCCCGAGGGAATGGGGCGGGGGCCGGGAGGAGGATGGCTCTTTCTGCGGTTCTTACGCCTGGGATCGGCGTCCCGAGCTGCTTCCGAAGTCCCAGAGTCGAAGATGGGAGTAACTTTTGCGTGCCCTTTCCTCGGGGCCTCAGTTTAGCTCCCCGCGGTGCGAGAGAGAATGCCGGAGGCGTGGAGAGCTCGGGCGTGGAGGTCCTTGGGATCCGTACTAGTTGTGAACGATTCAAACTTATCTGACCAGCTCTGCGCTGCCTCCCTGCTCCCCTAATCTTCCTCCCCGCCGGGGTGACAGGGTCGCCCTCCGTGCATCGCGGTGCAGGGCGCTGGGCCAGTGATTTGCAAGACGGGACGTGGCCTCTTAGGAGAGTCTGTCACAGACACCCGGGCCCGGGGAAGGCGGGGCTCCAGTGGTGTCCACAGGAGAGGGTGGGCAGAGGGTGGCTGTGTGGTCGGCGGCCACCAGAGCGCTTCCCAGCCAGCCGCCCGACGGGGAACGTGCTTGACCTCTGGGTGGTTGCTGCTCCCAAGGGTGGGGCTACAGAGACTGTGGCGCGATCGCCAAGCTCCCTGCCAGCGGCCTTGGAGAGGCTGAGGGGACAGGAGGAGGGGGGCGCCCCATTGGTGTGTAGTCCCGCGCAGTAGCCGGCCCTGCTTTTCCGGACTCTGGGGATCTCTTGCTGCAACTGACAAGGTAATTCATGCCCCGCTTTGGCCTGGGGTCCGAGGCTGTGGTTGCTCAAGGCCACTTAAAAACCAACAAAGCACCAATTGAAGGCTCTGCAACTTTTAGATGGCAGGTTGTTCAAAGGGATTTTTTCCTCCAAGCCTCAGATTACGAAAGGGACTCATTCCAGTGCGTTTTTCAAGGAGGAGGGAGAAAACGTTGTCCGACCTCCGAGAGAGCTGTGGGACCAGCACTTTATTTTACAATGAACTGCAGAGCTCGGGTTATAACTCCACGGCCCCGCTCTCTGAGGTGTTCAGGACAGGGCCTCCTCTTTCCCAGCCTTCAGGTCATCCGGATCATCAGGGCCTTGCGGGCCAGTTCCCCCTGCCGCGGTTGGGAGGGTCAGTGCAGCGGTCGCCGCGGCCAGAGCGCACGGAGCTCGGGGGAGGCCAGATTCCCCAGGTCTGAGCCGGCGCTCCCGGCCTCCCGGCCCGGCAGCAGCGACCGCATCCATTCCTTTGTAAGTTGCACCGGCCTCAGGAAGTCGATCTGGGCCCTCCCGGTTCGTTGGCGGTGGGCGTGGGAGACGCAGCCTGCGGATAGCTCAGGGTCAGGGGAGAGGTGGAAGAATGCGAAGCTTGTGGGTAGTTCTGCGGTGACGGCCAGGGTTGGCGTGGAACCATTCCCCGCCCCTTTTACCAGCCTTTATGGGACCGATGAGACAACTCTTTAACTCTCCTTTGGGTGTTTACCTAAAATTTATTGGCCCTGTAAACAATATTAATCACAGTAGTATTCACCTTCCCTGGAGCGCTTCCGAGTGTAAATGGCAGTTCTTGGCACTCACCGTTTTCTTTTACTATGTTTCAAGCAGAGCAGCAAACTCTTGTCCGCTTGGCTTCCTGTTCTACTATCTCAATCATTCCTAGGTTTTGGTTCCTAGAGTAAATTAATGAATAGTGTTTGCATTTACACAGCATTTCCATCATAATGCACACTGTTGGCTATATATGTGCTATATACATAAAATATAGTACAAAATAAAAATTACATACATATATTCATTGTGTAATTCCTAAAATCTTAAAAAATTAAAACATTAGTTTTACCTTTAAGGCCATCACCTTATGTTTATTTTTTAAACACCTTATGTTTATTTCATACACTCTTGCTTGGTGGTCCATATGACAGCCGGAAGCGTTCTGAAGGGAGACTTAGTGAATATGGACTTGACTGGATTGGTTTCAGTAAGAACATCTGGCTAAACTTTACAGGATATCATTTGAGGGAAGGGAAATCTAGGGCAGAGGTAACAATAAATTGCATTTGTATAGGGCTTAAAGCTTCTAAAGCAACATCTCATTCATTGATTCTCAGTTTCTCACCTAGCCTTCTGTGAAGATGGTGTTCCTTCCATTTTATAGGTGTGGAAGAGGGAGGGTCACACTGGGATACATTGTTCGTGGTGAAACTTTGATTCTGTCTCCTGAAAACCAAAGATGCTGCATTCGGCAATTAGAAGGAGTCATCCTTTGCCTTAAGTTTACTCAAATTCCTCTGGCCATTAATGGGAAGTAACCTCAGTGGCTATCACTATTTAAATAGCCTTCTGTTATTCTTCTTTCTCCCCATTTTCCCCTGTACTCTGATCACCTTTTCTGCTGTATCTTTGCAACCTGTAAGGGATTTTCATTATCAAGAAGAGAAAAATTTGAAAAATCACCTTGAGGAGAGTGGCAAGTGGAACATTATAGTGAAGAAGTGTTACTGATAATGTGCAAATGGAATAAAGTAGTGTGTGAAGAGTTGACTTTTCTCTTTTATGGGTGAATAAAGGCTTTGAGAAGCATAGAAGTGGAGATCTTGGCTAAGACCAATTGTGAAGAAAAGCATTAGACTTAGTGCTCCAAAGTGATACACTGTAGATCTTTCCAGGAAAGAGAATTTTTCCTTGGGCAAACTTAATTTTCCATAATAAACTTTTATAGACATTCTTCTGAACAAAGTTTTTGATTCTTGAATATAATAAAATACACTTAAGAATTTAGCAAATCCTTTATAGTTACGTACTTGAATGAAAGAATGTAATCACATAATAATCCATAAATTTTTAGCAGTAGTAGAGCCTATAAAAAATGAAAAAAGTTTTTTAGACTCTCAAAAAATCTGTCAGATTGATGATCCAATCCTTTATATCCAACTCTCTGTCTCTTTTTTTTGAGATGGAGTCTCACCCACTGGGTCATCAAGGCTGGAGTGCAGTGGCAGCGATCTTGGCTCACTGCAACCTTTCCCTGCTGAGTTCAATCAATTCCCCTGCCTCAGCCTCCTGAGTAGCTGGGATTATGGGTGTTTGCCACCATGCCTGGCTAATTTTTATATTTTTAGTAGAGACAGGGTTTCGCCATGTTGGCCAGGCTGGTCTCAAACTCTTGACCTCAAGTGTTAGCCAGGTTGGTTTTGAACTCTGGACCTCAAGTGATCTGCCTGCCTCAGCCTCCCAAAGAGCTGGGATTACAGGCATGAGCCACCATGCTGGGCCTAACTCTCTTTTTGTCATCTCCGCTTATATAACTCAGAGGCATCTCAAGCTCTGCAAGTCCAAATCACATTGATGATTCCTTTCTCCCAGCCTGCTATCCTCAGTGTTCCCCAGCTCAATGACTCACACTTCACCTAATTGCCGAAGCCAAAATTGGGGAATCATTTTGCACATTTTGCACATTGGATATGAATCTCTCATATCCAATCAATTCCCCAATCCTATTGACTTTCTTTGATATCTAAATATCCCACATATTCACCCATTTCTTTCCATCTACTCTTGTTTAGACCACACTTGTTTCCTGTATATAATATTACAATAGAAAGAATAGCACAATAAACACCCAGATGTCCTTTTTATTTTATTTTATTATTTTAAATTTTTATTTACATGGAGTAGAGACAAGGTCTCACCATGTTGCCTAGGCTGGTCTCAAACTTCTGGGCTCAAGTAATCCTCTCACTTCAGCTTCCCAAAGTACTGGGATTACAGGTGTGAGCCACCTCGCTTAGCCCCAGATGCCCTTTAACAAGTTTTCCCACTTACTTTATTTTTTTTGAGACCGAATTTTGCTCTTGTCATGCAGGCTGGAGAGTAATAGCACAATTTTGCTCACTGTAACCTCCGCCTCCTGGATTCGAGTGATTCTCCTGCTTCAGCCTCCCAAGTAGCTGGGATTACAGGCACCTGCCACCACACCCAGCTAATTTTTGTATTTTTTTTTTTTTTTTTAAGTAGAGATGGGGTTTCACCATGTCGGCCAGCCTGGTCTCGAACTCCTGAACTCAGGTGATGCACCTGCCTTGGCTTCCCAAAGTGCTGGGATTACAGGCGTGAGCCACCTTGCCCGGCCTAGTTTTACCACTTATTTTACAATACTTACTGCATCTTTCTGTCTGTCTGTGTGTATATGCATATATACATCTACATACATATATCAACCTAAATATACATGTATCGGTATAGACAGATAATATGCTATTCTGTTTGAACTTAAGTTGAAGATACCATCACACTTCATTGCTAAATGTTTCACCACATGTCTCTTACAATCAAAGACATTCTCCTGCAACAATACTATTAACTAATGTTAAAGAAATTTAACATTGATATGATAATATTGTCTAATGCATAGTCCAAATTCCGATTTTTCAAATGATCCTCAAAATGTTTTATTTTAAAATTCTTAATTCAATCAAAGATTACATTTCGTTGTTATGTCTATTTAGTCTCCTTTAATTCACAAAGTTCCCCCTCTCCCAGTAATTTTGGTTTTCAAGACACTGACAGTTTTGAAGAAACCAGGCCATTTGTTTTGAAAACTAGCCACAGTCTAGGTTTGTCTGCTCATGAGAAGATTCACATCCAACATCTTGGCAAGGATATTGTGTAGATGATGTGGTGATTTTCCGTTAAATCGCATGATTCCCCATGATTGGTTATGTGAATTTTGATCACTTGGTTAAGATTAGAAATTTTTCCCCAACATATTACTATGAAAAAATTCTCAGACATACAGAAGAGTTGCAAGAAATTTTCATTCAGCATTCATATACCCATGGCCTAGGTTCCTTAATTTGCATTTTGCTATATTCTGCCATAGTCTTCACTGGTTCCCCACATATTACTGTGGTCTACCTACAAGCCACAATCTTTTTTTTTTTTTTTTTTTTTTTTGAGATGGAGTCTCACTCTTGTTGCCCAGGGTGGAGTGCAGTGGTGTGATCTCAGCTCACTGCAACTTCCACTTCCCAGGTTCAAGCAATTCTCCTGCATTAGCCTCCTGAGTAGCTGGGATTACAGGTGCACACCACCATGCCTGGCTAATTTTTTTTTTTTTTTTTGTATTTTTAGTAGAGACAGGGTTTCACCCTGCTGGCCAGGCTGGTCTCGAACTTCTGACCTTGTGATCCACCTGTCTTGGCCTCCCAAAGTGCTGGGATTACAGGCATGAGCCACCATGCCCGTCCCTTGATGATCTTTTAAAAAGGCCAATTTGGCCATGTTGGTTCCCTCCTTCAAACCATCTACTGGCTCCCCATTGCTCTTCAGATAAAGACACAAACCCTTGACCTGTTCTGCATGGTCCTGTCCCTGGTCCTGCCAGCTTCTTCACTTGGTTCAACAGGTACACTTGTCTCTTGGCTGTCTTCTTTCCAGAAACACTGGCTTGTGCTCCACTCTTTGACTGCTCCATGATTCTTTCTGCCACTTCGCATGGGAAGCTCTTGTCTTTCTCTTTCTGTTTCCCTTTTTGGCTAATTAAATTCTTGTCATCTTTAAAGGCTTGGCTCAAATGTCTCTTCAAGAAAGCCTTCTCTAATTGTCCAGGGCAGATCAGACTCCTCTGCTGTATGCTCTTAATACTCTATGCTTCTCCTTTG
This sequence comes from Hylobates moloch, assembly GCF_009828535.3. Classification (NCBI taxonomy): domain Eukaryota; kingdom Metazoa; phylum Chordata; class Mammalia; order Primates; family Hylobatidae; genus Hylobates; species Hylobates moloch. The sequence goes on along the minus strand of NW_026652302.1, from coordinate 4,961,921 downwards.
TATGATTTGTAGTCTATCAGTATTGTATTGTAATGAAATAATTCATTATATAATTAATTGCGTAGTGTGTGTAAGCTCTATAAGAGCAGAGGCTGTGTCTCTTGTTGACAGTCATAACACCATTGCCTGGCTCGGTGCTTTACACGTGGTAGGCACTCAATAACTATTTGGTGAATGAATAGTTACTATGAATAACTATATACAAGATATAAACATATTTTTTCAAGTCAGTACTTTCCCTTTTCCTTTTAGGTATTGATGTCAAGCCGAACCATCGTAGGAAGTTGAAAGTCTTAGAAAGAGGACTTGGTAAAGTTTTTGGATTATCTTGAAACTCAGGCAAGATGGCCAAGTATGGAGAACATGAAGCCAGTCCTGACAATGGGCAGAACGAATTCAGTGATATCATTAAGTCCAGATCTGGTAGGTAAAGGAAGCTCAAGACAGTTATGGATTTTTATGTATTTAGAAAACCTGTGTTTCTTGGATTGATTTGCATTGTTCTTGCAAGAACTTCTTGGAGGTGAAGTTCTTTTGAGAAACTCAATTCTGACAAATGACTATCATTTGGTAAAAGGTATATGTAAATGGTATAATATCTCTGAGTGTCCTATCCTTTCTCAACCCAATCTTGTCTAACTGTATGTCGACTGGCATAGCTTAGTGAAACTGCTGCTTGTAGCTAAAGGTTGTTCATTTGGAAGACTACTCCATTAAAATAAAATATGACTGAACATTTTTCTTTCTATTTTCTGGAAATTGAAGGGATTATATGCTTAATGTAGGAAGTGCCACAGTTTCTAGTTGGAAAGATCCTTTCACAGTTTCATTTCATTACCATATATCCTCACCCCCGTCCCTCTTGGTAGCCATTGATAGGCCAACAGGTGTCCTACCTTGAAATATTTTATGAGTCTTCTCAAGTTAAAATTTTCACCTAGGTAATCTAATAAACCAGACTCAGACAGATTCATGGTTTTCGCCCAAACAGTTAAATTGGGGTCCTCAGGATACCACCCCTTCCTCCAATCTTTTTATATAACTGAGTGCTTTTTGACTCTGGCTGTACAGATGAATCAACTGGGGAGTTTTAAAAAACGCAGATGCATTGGCTCCATTCCAGACCCATTGAATAAAAATTTCCGTATTTTTAAAAAGCTTCAAATATGATTCTGAGACAAACTCAAAGGGGAGATATTTTTGAACAGGCAGAACACTTCTCAGCTTTGAAAATTACACAGAACTCCACCCTGAGGGTGAACACTATACTTAAGTAACTTTGAAAAGTTACTTTGAGGCATAAAATTACATCCAGTGTCACTTTAAAGACAAAAAAGGAACCCAAGGCCTGTTTTTGCTGTGTGAACCATCTTTATGTTATGTTAGGAGCTTATTTCTTATTATGTGAAACTGTAGAAATATACAGTGAAAATAAGATCTAAGTTAACTGTCTTAGAATACACATTTTCCTCCATGATACCTGTGTTGGTTGATTGATAAAGATTTTAGTTATTATAGATTGGCTGTAAATATGTAGCAACTATTGTGTAGCTTGTCGGGTCTGTTGAAGGTATAGCTTAACATCTTGTTTTAAAATATGCTTTGAGGATGTTCTCTTTCTGTAAAATTCTTTTTGTTTTAAATGTTTTAGTGGTATAAGGTACTACCAAAATGTAAGGGATTATTAATATCTTCTTAGGAGTACGGAATACGTATTCAGACATATGTAAATATAACAGAGGAAAATGGAAGAGAGACGATTTAATGTCTCCATACTAGTCATTTTCTATAAATTGTGAGGAGGTATATTCCTAAATAGTTTTCTGAGTCAACCTTCATTCTAGTAAGACCTTTGATATTTATAACTTGTACTTTAGCCATGTTCATAAAAGAGTAATTATCTAATTTCAGAAATATTGTGTATATATAATGAACATATAAACTCCCAAACTATTTTAATTTAAAATTATCTTTTAAAGAGGCTGATGAACCTCAAATATTACTGGAGAACAGTTTGGCAAAAATGATAACATGTTTTTAACACATCCATATCAATTAACTGAGTAATTCTATTTCTAGAGTTTTTCCCTAGGCAATACATAAAAAGGTACACTCAAGAAATTGATCACAGTATCATTTATAATAGAAAACATTATAAACACCATGAAAATCTAATATTAGGAATTGGTTAGATCATTATTTCCCAAAGTATTTTGAAAAGATCAAAAGTTCTAGGACTGTTAATGTGTAATTCACAAAAGGATGTTATGGTCAAACAGCTTTGGAAAATAGTTGTTTAAACCTATTCTGTTTCTTTAGCATATCTGAACAGATCATACATGATCTCAGTAGAGATTAGGGTATATCCATAAAGTAGAAGATTAAGCATTCATAAAAAGTGATACAGATGTGTGTGGTGTGTGTGTGTGTGTGTGTGTGTGTGTATGAACATGGAAGTGTGTTCTTGATATAGTAAGTAAACAAGTATGTATTATATGAAGTCATTTATGTGAAAAATGTTTTTTTAAAAAATTAGTGAAGGATACAATAAATGTTAATAGTGGTCATCTTGGCGTTTGAGATTATTACTTTTTTTTTGCTGATTTATATTTTCTAAAGTTCTTCAATGAACCCACATTACTGAGTTCTTATATTTTTAAAGATTATCAAATTGCTTAGAGTGTTTAGATGCCAAGGTTATGACTGTTACTTTTTTTGTGGTGGCATCTACTTCAAAACACATTGAAAATTTAGTTGTTACATAGCTCAGATATGAATCACATTCTTTTGGCTGAATTATGTTGCAAAAGCCAGTAGATAAATTTGGATTTGAATGGACCCATTAGTCCCAATCTGGCTTCCTCTAAGGGACTTTTTTTGATTCTTTTAAGGCAAATGCTTACTATACAGAGGTAATATTTCATGGTACTCTAAAACTTACATATTTTAAGAGATTTTTAGTTTAGATTAAGTCATAGGAATTGTCTACATATCATATATGTATTTTAAAGAACCTATGTCTACATGCTCTATGCCAAATTGGTTGCTTTTCCATTTTTTAAAAGGGAATACTTTGCTATAGGAAAATTTTGATCCTCATCTGCTCTTCCAGGTTTCTTTTTTGGGGGGAAATTGGATGAAAGTAGGGGGACGGAGAGTGTGGTTTCTGCTCTCCAAATCCTTGAGTTTGGACAATCCAAAAGCCTGGCATAATTAAATTGGCATAATAAAAATGTCTATGCATTTCATGTTAAATTATTGTGATTATTTTTATTGTCCTCCCTTAGTATTACTTTGTTTCATGCCATTTGTGAATATTATACTTTTTTAAATTTTATAATTTTAAAGCCATTTCCACCATCTAAACAGAAATAGGAAGTTGTCAAGGGTAGGTAATGAAGTAGTTTCATGAATACAAAGCCATATATTTATTTATGGTTGTAGTATACTTGCCTTGGGTCTGGGTGAGTTTTAGAAGGGAACTGGAAAGAATTTGATCTATAATGATCAAGGATTTGGTGTTGGGTAAAAGTAGACCTGTCTTTCTCTAACTTAAAGGCACATATGCCAAGTTCATCATCAAGGACTGTATTATTAACAGCCTTAATTAGTAGGCTTCAGAAAGCTCAACAAGTTAGTAAATATTTTGAAACAATAGGCCAAGACTAAGAATTTTTAAAAAGTGAAATTTATTGCCAGTAGAGTATGTGATGCAGAAAGTTCTGCTTGGAACATTTTAAACATGAAATAATAAAATGGTTTGGGATGCATATACAATCGAAGAATATCCTCACTGCTATTTCATTCAATAATTAACATACATTAAAGCTAGTAACATAGAATAAGTCATCCTTTTCTGTTGCTGTCAGTGTTGTTGTGGTTTTATCCCAGAGCTCCGCAGAAAGAGTAGACCTCAGGGCTAAGGACAGTGTGTCAGCTGGCTCCATGTGGATTTCTTGACAGTTTGGGATTATAGACTCTCAGCTGGGAAGGAACTGTTTGCTGAATGAAATAGTTGGGCAAGCTTCACATTTTTTGATAATTCAATGTGTTCCTTAAGAGACCTTGGGTTGGAAGCCTGCGTGTAACAATTTTATCATTTCTTCCTTTGCATTTTCTCTTCTTGTCTAATCTTAGGATCTAATTGTTGAGGGAACCTTAGAGGCCCTATAACCCAGCCATGCCTGTGATGTGCTCACCCAGTCTCTGTTTGCACACCTCCAGTGATGGCGTCTCACTGGTGATGATGATGAAGACGATTCTAGCAACTTATACTTATTGAACACATTCTGTGTGCAGATGTGGTGCTAACAGTTTAATCCTCACAACCACCATTTTGCTGATGATAAATGTGAGCCATACTGAAGTGATTTGTGGCACTGGCCTTCTTTCTATTTCTCCAAAGGCCCGGTGTGTCTGCCTGCGGGCCTTTGCACATCTCTCTTCTTCCATCTTTGCCTGGCTGGTTCCTTCTTGTCATTTAGATGTAGGCCTAATGTCACCTCTTCTGAGATCTTCTTTGCTGACTTTAGAAAGTAGCTCTCCCAGTCACTCTTGACTGCATCTCTGTATTTACGTTCCCTGTGTTGTTCTTACCACTCTCTGGTACCTTTTCTTGTACTGTGTGTTCATTAATAGCCTTCCCACTAGAACAGGGGTCCCCAACCCCCAGGGCCTGGACTGGTACCAGTCCATTGCCTGTTAGGGACCAGGTGGCACAGCGGGAGGTGAGTGGTGGCTGAGCAAGCACTACTGCCTGAGCTCTGCCTCCTGTCAGATCAGCGGAAGCATTAGATTCTCATAGGAGCGAGACTCTATGGTGAACCGCACATGCGAGGGATCTAGGTTGCCTGCTCCTTATGAGAATCTAATGCCTGATGATCTGAGGTGGAACAGTTTCATCCTAAAACCATCCCCCTCATCCCTTGGAAAAATTGTCTTCCATGAAACTGGTCCCTGGTGCCAAAAAGGTTGGGGACTGCTGCACTTTAATTACCTCCCCAAGAGCAGGGACCAATACATCCCTGGTACTGGGCCCAATGCCTGGCTCATAATAGGTGAGCAATAAATGTTTATTCAATGATAAAGGCTACAGAGTCTGGAAGTGCCAGAGCTGGCATTTGAACTCAGATGATATAACTCTAGAAACCCTGCATTTGACCTCTATGGAGTGCCCAGCCTCCTAACTCACAAGACATTTTATTCCATTGCTGCTGGGTGACTCTTCTTCATTTTGTGCCTAATTCTGTCCCTTACACATTTTGCACTGTATTAATTGTATTTATACAGCTCTTCTATCTCTTGTTTTGTAGTTTTCAGGGGTAGGACCCTGGACTGTGAGGTAGAGCTCCTCTGGACCCCAGGTTAGCATCTCAGAGCCCTGTCAAGGGAAGGCCAATTGTAACAAACACAGCCTACTGCTTCTGGGCCAGTTGCAGCCTTTCTTGATTTTTGGCTCTAGACTCTGTCATTCTCTGTCGAGTTAGCAAAGGGGAAAATACCAGAGGACAAACAGTCCTTTGGGTGGAAGATAGAGAAATGGATAATGTGTTTCTGACGTGAATTCCTTTTTCTCTTTTCTTCTGACTACTGCTCAAGGCTTTTAATTAGCTGAAGTTAAAAAAAAAAAAAAGGTAGTGGATTTCATAAGGACTGACATTTGGCACAGTGTAGGTCCTGGTCTGATGCCCAGATAGGTATCTGTGGTACTGAAAGTGTTGGTTGAGGAGTGTAGGGGAAGGAAGCAAAGAGAGACCAGTGAAATAAAAATAAAACAAATTATTAAATATGAAATATTATACCTGGTTACATTTATAGCAAGCCTCCTGAAAATCTGCTATTTTTGGAAAGTAAACTTGCTTAACAAGATTCAGTTTTATGAAAATTCTGAGGAGGATTACCTTGTTTGTTTATCTTTCTGAGGACTTTCTTGAGGAAAGACAGTGGTTAAGTTGTATTTAGGCAGTCATCGGTCTATTTCTTTCTTTTATGTTTAAAGCCGCATCTGTGAGGGGATTTTTCTAAACAGCTCAAGGGACTGTGAAAAAATAGTTCATTTTTTGTTTCTCCTGAAGCTTTCCTTGGCTGGAATACCTGTGCTTTGAAGGGAGGTCTTTGAGCAGGTTTGTTTTTTTCCATGAGCCCTGGGGATTTGTAGTGATAGACAGTAACCCTGATGGAAATTCAACTCTGGCAGAGAAGGGCAGCTATTCTTGTCCTGCTTGTAAAAATATTCTCCATGTTGTTACCTCATTATGCTGAAGTAGTGCAATGATGAGAAGGTTTTTTTGTATTAATGTGATTCTCATGACCTGTTATTATGGTTGTGAAACTTTTAGAGGAGATCCATTCACGAATGGAAAACGTGAATTGCTGAGGATGATTCTAAGCAAAGGAAGTACATTAATTATATAGACAGAACAGAGAACTCGATTTTATTGAACCTTATTTGAACCCAGAAGTTTGAACTAGATGCTGATATGATGATTTTTCTGGGAACAAGTCAACATGCAAGACCATTTGAGCAGTTGTAAATATTAGTTAAAATTTAATCTAAAGCAATGGAGAAGGGGTACTCTGCTCAAGTGGTTTCAGATGCATTGACTGGATTTTTTTTTTTCTCCCTTTAAATTGTGTGGAGGCATAGACATATACTATGTTATATTTTTATCTTTTTATGTGCCTTAACTGTTTAATGATAAATAGACTTAATTCAATATTTGAAATGTGAGGCAGTGTGAGTTCTTAATATATATTTGCTCTTGAGATGATGGCCTGTGGACTGAGAAATTGAAACCAGGTCCCAGTCCTTTCACTTTTACTTCCTGTGACACTGGATTTGCACATGTCAATTCCAGGAAGCAGGTAAAGTTTCCAGCATCCATGTGGTCCTCCAATCTTTGCATTTGTGCCTTTAAACAACCAAATACCTGAGTTTTATTAATATCCTGTGGGGCTCTTCTATCAGAAGCACATTCCTTTGGCCCGGTTAATAAGCGATGTGCGTCTGGCAGCTAAGATTAAGGTTTACGGTGGTATAACCTGACCTTCACTTTTAAGAAATTAAGTTTAAAAAAAAAATGCAGATCTGTCTTTCATAGCAGTGGAGCTCAACAACACATAGAGCATGAGAGTCACATTTTTTGTGTGAATATTTTCGAATGAGTCTTTTTTGGTATGTGGATGGGTGGCTACTTACATTCAGTTCAATCCTTTTAACATTTAATTATGGAACAAAATCTTTTTCAAAGTGTAGAAAAAAGCATATAAGGGCATTTCTGATGTAGCAGAGGAATCCAATAAAAAATATGACTTTGTGTCTCTAAAGTGGTACAGCTTTGAAATTAACACATCTGTATAATTTCAAAAGTATGATCTCTTTAGATCTTTTTCTTTAATTTTATAGTCTTAATTTTTGCAAATTTCTTCAACTCCATTCTCTAATTAAGATTTTGGTATAAAATATTTATATACAAAAGATTTTTGGTGCAGGAAATAGCATTTTGAGGTTGATACTAATTGATTTGTTCACTTGCCCCTCAAATGCTATGTGTGAGTCATGTTATTTAACATTGATCCAGTCAATATGCAGATTTATGCACATGCTTTTATTTTGAAAACTAGGTTTTGAGCTTCTCACATATGGAGTTCCTAATTCAAGCTTTATGTCAGAACCACCCTTCTGGGTCCAGACTCAGATATGTGGGGTGGGGTCCCAGCATCTGGAGTTTTAACAAGTTCTGTGGGCTATTCTCTTTAGTGCTCTTAATTTATAGACAAGGAAGGCAGGTTTAAAAGTCATAGAACCAAAGTGAAAATGATCTGCATTTTAGAGGAGCAAGGAAAGCTACAATGTTTATTATTTCTACTTATAAACACTTCCCTTTAAATAATTTGAAAAGATAATAGATTTCATGATGTTGGGCATTTTTTCTTTTACACTGTATTTTGAAGAGTTTGGGTTGTGTTGGGTGAAGTTAAAAGTGAGGAAAGTGGGTCAGGAGAGTGATGAAACCTGGTGCATTTCTTATTTTGGCCCATTGAACCAGAAGATGATACCAATATATCTAGTGCCGACATATTTCTCCACTGAGCTCCTTAGTTATTGCTGCAGTGTATTCAAGGTCTTCTTGCTGTGAGCCTAACATCACATCTTGAACTCTTTTTCTAGGTAATGCATCAGCTTAGCGTCCACTGATGCATTCATTATAAAAATGTATTGTGTATATTTTCTAATACATTATTTCAAAGACAGATGTGTTTTTGAATCATGGTGGGAAAAAAACTCCTCACATTCAACCTTTATGCTAGTTTTCTTAAGGGGGGTTAGAGAAATGTATTATATATGTATTAATATTTGCCTCTCTGTTTTTTAATACTAAATAGGTGACATATTTAATATAACTATGCTTGCTTTTGAAATAACTTGCCTACCATTCTTTAAAATGAGTGAATTTTAAAAGATGAATAGTGATTTTTATGTGAAGATGAATTAAAGAGTTAAGTGACTTACAGACCACCATAGCATTTTCCCTATGGATCTGTAAAAACAGCCCAGAAGTCTTGTGATTTTTTTTTTTTTGAGCTGTAGTCTTCCTCTTGCTCTGTTGTCCAGGCTGAAGTGCAGTGGTGCCATGTCAGCTCACTGCAACCTCCGCCTCCTAGGATCAAGTGATTCTCCCACCTCAGCCTCATGATAGCTGGGACTACAGGTGTGTGTCACCATGCCTGGCTAATTTTTGTATTTTTGGTAGAGATGGGGTTTCACCATGTTGGCCAGGCTGGTCTCGAACTTCTGACCTCAAGTGATCTACCCACCTCAGCCTCTCAAAGTGCTGGAATTACAGGCATGAGCCATGGTTCTCGGCCTCTTGTGATATCCTTATATTCAGTTAACCAAACCAAATCAAGCCAAATAACAAACCCCAAACCTTTTATAGACCTTGAGTTATTTGTAGATCTTTGGGGTTATTTACCTGTCTTTTGAGCTTTAATCTTTTACCTCTTTGAAGATACAGGAAGGGATCTTTATTTCTTCTTTGATAAAATAACCTTCAGAGTGACTTGAGATATATAATTGCTTCTTTGTATATCATTGTGTGGTATTTGAGATCACATCTCAAAATTTAATGAGCCCTGCTCCTCAGGCAGTTTTAAGATTAAGGATCAAAAAGGGAGCCACTGGAAAGGTGTGAGTGGGCTGGTAATCTGTATTAGAACAGAGACTTTGGTGCAGAGGTTGGCCATGTTCAAATGTGGAGTAAGTTTTCACGAAACAGGAGGAAGTCTTTTCAGATTTATTTGAAACTAAGAAACTGCAAAATAAAACTAGTAAAATCTACCCCCAAGCAAACAGACTTTAAAACAACATTTGGTCCTAAGTTGTATATGACCAATTTCTTAAAGTGATTGTTATATTGCCAGTTTTGAAATTAAATCTTTTAAAATTTAAAATGTAAATATTGTCTCAGAGTCCCATGGGAGGATGAATCTCCATCTTATTTAGTGTTAAAGGCTCCTGGCCTTACCCTAAAGCCCAGCTTTTTTGGCAGGGGGCTCATAAATAAAACTGTGTGTGTTCTAGTTTACTCTGTTATCTCATCTAGTTCCTTTAGGTGATTAGAAAATGCCATACTAGCAAATATAAAAATGTTTATTTTTGTGTTTTTACATGTGATATCAATGGCCAGTTCTCTAATGTTAACATATCAGACCCTTAATAATATATTAACTCCCATTTTGATAGTTTGTATAGAAAAATCAGAGTTGACTTGAATTATTTGAACTTGCATGCGCTTTTTCAAGATATGTAACGTGTTGTAAACTAGAAGAGTGTTGGTGTTTTCGGAACACACGCATATGCTTGCTGTCTCAGGGCAGACTTTTTGGGCATTTGGCGTCAGACATATCTTATTCTGAGGGCCTTGGCATCACGGCAGATTGCTTAGAGAGGGGGACTGTCTGCATATATGTCTAAGGGAGACATTTAGGGAAGTCTAATGCCATCCTATCTTTCTTTCTTTGTTTTTTGAGACAGGGTCTTGCTCCATTGCCCAGGCTGGAGTGCAGTGACTCAATTTCAGCCCTCCGCCTCCCAGGTTCAAGTGATTCTTCTGCCTCAGCCTCCTAAGTAGCTGGGATTACAGGTGCCTGCCACCATGCCTGGCTACTTTTTGTATTTTTAGTAGAAATGGAGTTTCACTATGTTGCCGAGGCTGGTCCTGAACTCCTAACCTCAAGTGATCTGCCTGCCTTGGCCTCCCAAAATACTGGGTTACAGGCGTGAGCCACTGCTCGCAGCTGCCATCTTACTTTCTAACAGCACTGCCCCCCCTCCCCCTCACCCCAAAAACCACCATGAAGGAGGCAGAGGGCACCAGGTGAAGAATGCCCATGGTCCTTTTCTTACCTCTGTGACTTCGCTTGTTTTGTGTTCTGGGCTTGATTGTTTTGCTTCTCCCTACGTCCCCAGTTTTGCAACCTCCATCTTTAAAACATCAGCATCAGTGCCACCAAGTGTTCTACTCTCTCTGCTATCTCCATGCCAGAATCAATCTTTCCCATGTGTTCACTCTTCTTTACTGTTTGTGGCCCTTCTGGCTTGTGTATGTCCATATGCCTTTTTTCATCTGACTTTCTGATGCTAGCCTTTAGCTTAGTCTCCACACACACAGTAAGTGCTTAATAAAGACTTGTGGCCGTGTGCAGTGGCTCACGCCTGTAATCCCAGCACTTTGGGAGGCTAAGGTGGGTGGATCATCTGAGGTCAGGAGTTCGAGACCAGCCTGGCCAACATGCTGAAACCTCGTCTCTACTAAAAATACAAAAATTAGCCAGGCGTGGTGGCACTCACCTGTAATCCCAGCTACTTGGGTGGCTGAGGCAGGAGAATTGCTTGAACTGGGAGGCAGAGGTTGCAGTGAGACGAGATTGTGCCAATGCACCCCAGCCTGGGCAACAGAGTGAGACTCTGTCTCAAAAAAAAAACAAAAACAAAAACAAAAAAACTTGCTATGCCTTTTAATGGTTTTAAAAATTACACTTGCTTTCATACATACCTCATTTATTCAGCAAATGGTTATTGTTCATTGTTAGATGCTGGGCTCAGAGATAAGCAAGACCCACCTCTGTTCTTAAGATGCTCTCAGGCTAGTTGGAAAGAAAGACATCAATAAACATCCCCACACAAACCAGGGAAACATGGAGGGAGGAAGGATGGGTTCTTGCTTTGGTTGGAATGAGGGTAGGTTTGAGTAAGAGAGCGTGAAAGAGGCAAGGAATTTGAGGTGTGCCTTGAAGGATGTGTAAGAGGCAGCCCTGTGGACAATGTGGGAAGAACATTGCAGATGATGAGAAAAGAGCAAGGCATTTGAAGTCTGTCCCTGGTAACTGAGTGTGGCTGGGGTAATGGGGATGATGGGAGAAGCTGGCGTCAGATTTCGAAAGCCCTTTTGAAGCAAGGTTTATTTGATCTTTCCCTGTAAGAAGCCACTACAGGATTTTAGGTGAGTTAATGACTAGCTCAGAACTGTTTTTCAGAAAGATAACTTGGCTGGCAGTAGGAAAGATAAATTTGGAAGGTAGCAGAGTTAGGGAGAGCCAGGGAACAGGTAAGAGTTGTGAAAAAATTGAGGTTAAGGAGTGTAAGGACTTGGAACAGAGTGGTGCAAGAGGAGACTGAGTAGGGGAAAGGATGTGAAAAGTGGTTAGCAGTTAGTAACAGGGTGTACAAAGCCTCAATGTAAACTTCGCCTTTGTGGGATTTGTTAGTTAGTAACAGTATGTATAAAGCCTCTAGGTAAATTTCACCTTTGTGGGACTTTTTAGTAACAGTATCTATAAAGCCTCAATGTAAACTTCACCTTGGTGGGATTTGCTTTATGTTTTCAATGAGGTACATAGTTTTTCAAATAGTACTGTAATTCAAATTTTCAACGCTTTCAGTTATTAGCTTTTCCTCTAGAATCTTCTTGATCAATTTCTTAACCATTTACAGTTACTTCTACCTCTTACTGAAGTTGACTACTGCTGTTTTTCTCACAGTACCTCTTGGTCAGTTTATATAGGGAACTTCAAATTCAGTTCAGCTGCAATAGGATCTGTATTTTTTTCTATATATATTCTGAAAGAAGGGTCATGCTTTAGAAAAAAGTTGATGAAAATGAGAAAAGAGATGGTTTATTCATGTCTATGCAGTATACTATTAACAGTTCTTTGAAAAAGTAGCAAAGAAAGGTAAATCTCATCTCAAAGTGAAGGTAAAGCTCTTGCACAGCTAAGAGAAAATCTATATACTAGAAGAGTTTGGAAAACTACTTCAGAGGAACTTTAATTGAAGGGTAGGCTAATGTGATGCTGTGAAGATAATATCATCTATTAGTAATTTCAGCTTCAACAAATAGGATAGAATAAATGCCAATTAAAAATAAATTAGGAGCAGATGTTGAGAAATATCTTACATTTAGGGAATTCTTAAGTGGTAGTGTGTCCGGAATTGGGTTCTTGGTCTCACTGACTTCAAGAATGAAGCCGCGGACCCTTGCGGTGAGTGTTACAGCTCTTAAGGTGGCGCGTCTGGAGTTGTTCGTTCCTTCTGATGTTCGGATGTGTTCGGAGTTTCTTCCTTCTGGTGGGTTCGTGGTCTCGCTGGCTCAGGAGTGAAGCTGCAGACCTTCGCAGTGAGTGTTACAGCTCATAAAAGCAGCATGGACCCAAAGAGTGAGCAGTAGCAAGATTTATTGCAAACAGCAAAAGAACAAAGCTTCCACAGTGTGGAAGGGGACCCGAGCGGGTTGCCACTGCTGGCTCGGGCAGCCTGCTTTTATTCTCTTATCTGGCCCCACCCATGTCCTGCTGATTGGGAGAGCTGAGTGGTCTGTTTTGACAGGGTGCTGATTGGTGCATTTACAATCCCTGAGCTAGACATAAAGGTTCTCCACGTCCCCATCAGATCAGTTAGATACAGAGTATGGACACAAAGGTTCTCCAAGGCCCCACCAGAGCAGCTAGATACAGAGTGTGGATTGGTGCACTCACAAACCCTGAGCTACACACAGGGTGCTGGTTGGTGTATTTACAATCCTTGAGCTAGACATAAAGGTTCTCCAAGGCCCCACCAGAGCAGCTAGATACAGAGTGTCGATTGGTGCACTCACAAACCTTGAGCTAGACACAGGGTGCTGATTGGTGTATTTACAATCCCTGAGCTAGACATAAAGGTTCTCCACATCTCCACCAGACTCAGGAGCCCAGCTGGCTTCACCCAGTGGATCCCGCACCGGGGCTGCAGGTGGAGCTGCCTGCCAGTCCCGCGCCGTGCGTTCGCACTCCTCAGCCCTTGGGTGGTCGATGGGACTGGGCGCCGCGGAGCAGGGGGTGGCGCTCGTTGGGGAGGCTCGGGCTGCACAGGAGCCCATGGAGGGGGTGGGAGGCTCAGGCATGGCTGGCTGCAGGTCCCGAGCCCTGCCCCGCTGGAAGGCAGCTAAGGCTCGGTGAGAAATCGAGCGCAGTGCTGGTGGGCTGACACTGCTGGGGGACCCAGTACACCCTCCGCAGCTGCTGGGTGCTAAGCCCCTCATTGCCCGGGGCCGGCAGGGCCGGCCGGCTGCTCTGAGTGAGTGGCCCGCCAAGCCCACGCCCACCCGGAACTCCAGCTGGCCCGCAAGCGCCGCGCGCAGCCCCGGTTCCCGCTCGCGCCTCTCCCTCGCGCCTCTCCCTCCACACTCCCTGCAAGCTGAGGGAGCTGGCTCCCATCTTGGCCAGCCCAGAAAGGGGCTCCCACGGTGCAGCAGTGGGCTGAAGGGCTTCTCAAGTGCCGCCAAAGTAGGAGCCCAGGCAGAGGAGGCGCCGAGAGCAAGTGAGGGCTGTGAGGACTGCCAGCATGCTGTCACCTCTCAGTAGAAAGGCCCTGGAGTTCAGTTAATAAAGCTGGGATGCTCAGAAATTAATTCAGGTAACAGATGCTTTCCTTAATGTGATGCTCTGCTGTGGAGGTTTTGGGAATAGAAGAAAGAAGAGGCTGTTATTGTCATACTGTTTGTAAGTTCATCTTTCTTTACATTCAGTGGATAACTAAAATCTACTATATATGCTGGTATTTCAGAAATGGTGGTTCCCTTAACCTTCAAGAAAAAACAAAAGTTCTCATTTGTAAATGCTTGCAAACATTCTTGGGTTGTCTCTTGGTGGTACCCAAGTTTTTGCTTTGGCCAGTAAGAGACTTTTGCATAGTACTTTGTTGCCTTGCCTCTATAACATGTTAGACTTGTGGATTGGCACATGGTGAGTAAGACACAGTTCCAGTTGTCGACTCTCTGTCACCTAGAGAGGGCAGGTACACAGGAATTTAAGAAAAGAGATTAAACAGGCAGTTACACAGTTATAAAAGTAAAAACAGCACAGACTGCTGTGTGAGCTCACGGGAGGGGTACCTGACATCCCAGGGCTTCAGGGAAGGCATCTTGGAAGAGTGGATATCTAAGCTGAGGTCTGAAAGAATGAGTGGGGATGTGGGGAGGCTGTTAAGACAGAGGGAGTTGATGACAAGAGGTTTGGAGGTGAGAATTGTGAGGTTTTCAATATGTCTAAAGCAGGACGCTGGAGAATGAAGCTGAGACCAGTTAATGAAGAGTGTTATAAGCCATCTTTAGGAGTTTGGATTGTATCCTAAGCATAATGATGAATCTTTGAAAGGGCTTTAAAATTAAAAAATACATATATTTATATATTTATCATTTTTAAAATCCTGAAGTATTCAATCTAAAAAAATGTACAGGAAATGATATATCAGATATGCTAGTGCCCTCATTTGAAATTTATCAGCTGTTAATATTTTGACTTTTTTTTTTGAAACAGAGTTTCACTCTTGTTGCCCAGGCTGGAGTGCAGTGGGGCGATCTCGGCTCACTACAACTTCCACCTCCTGGGTTCAAATAATTCTCGTGCCTCAGCCACCCAATAGCTGGGATAACAGGCATATACAATCATGCCCAGCTAATTTTTTTTGTATGTTTTGTAGAGACATGGCTCGTCATGTTGGCCAGGCTGGTAATATTTTGACATATTTGATTTAGGTTGTATTTTAAAGAGCTAATTATGTCAGCATAGATAAATCTTAAAAACAATTTGACTACAAACAAAAATCAGGTTGCACAATGTATTGAATGGTACTGTATATAAAGCTCATATACCTGCAGAAATTATCCTGCAGTGTTTATGTGTTCATATTATAAATATATAGCAAAATACAAAAATTTTTATGGAAATTATAAACACTAGATTTCTTTAGAGATACTGAGAGAGGAGGTTCTTCAGTTTTATCTATAATATTTAATTCCTCAATGAAAATAGAAATAGAATCTTGGTTTTTTTTTGTTTTTGTTTTTTTGAGATAGAGTCTTGCTCTGTCACCCAGGCTGGAGTGCAGTGGCGCAATCTCGGCTCACTGCAAGCTCCGCCTCCCAGGTTCACGCCATTCTCCTGCCTCAGCCTCCCGAGTAGCTGGGACTACAGGCACCTGCCACCACGCCTGGCTAATTTTTTTGTATTTTTTTTTTTTTTTTAGTAGAGACGGGATTTTACCGTGGTCTTGATCTCCTGACCTCCTGATCTGTCCGCCTTGGCCTCCCAAAGTGCTGGGATTACAGGCGTGAGCCACCGTGCCCGGCAGAAATAGAATCTTAAACTAACATGAAATAATGCTGATTTGTGAACTGGGTGATGATTGTCTTAAGCCTAGTTCCTTGGAAATAGACTTTGAGACAGAGATTTGTGTGCACTTGAGAACAATTCCTGTTAATGAAAGAAATGAGGGAAGAAGGATTGGGCCAGGGAAAAGCTGAAGTGTAGTTGAGTTACAGCAGGGCCACCATTGGATCCATAGGGACTGCTGGTGCTGGGATGGCCCTTCAGAGATTTCCCAACTTGAGGCAATGTGTTGAGCCTGGTGACCTTTACCTTGACCAGTAGGCTTTAGGCTGACCCTGGGAAGGACGTGAGGTGAAAATTTGGGCAAGGCAACTTGGCCAAGGGCAGTTCCTGGAGGGATGCTCAGCTATGAGCCCTCAGCTGCTGGGGGAATGAATTTGTGCATTGCCCTGCCTGAAAGGCAGATCTGGATAGGAGATTCACTGCAGTCATGGACCTTGTACCATCTTCTTTTGCCTATTATTGTCTATTTCTATGTCTGAAAGATATGACATATTAAATTAAAAAAGCTTCCAATTTCTAGGAGCAGTCCTCACCGAACTACTTCCCTGACACATGCATACCTCACACGCTGCACACACCACACACCACAAACTGTAGCTGTAATATCAGGTTACATACTTTCTGTTTTATTTTTCCTTTTCTCTGTGTTTTTGGTTACTTGAGATGGCCTCTTCTCTGTCACTCCTGGTTTGGGAAGGCCTTGCTTCCTCTGAAAGATTGTGAGCAGAGGGCTGATCTGATCAGATTTGTTCTTCTGAGTGGTGCTCTAGAAGCCACATGGAGCATGGATGGTGTGGGGTGGGTGCTGGATGAGGCAAGGCTGGGGTTCTGCAGGACCTTTGGGTGGCTGTCACAGTTAGACGGTAAGAGGTATTGAAGCCAAAACTGAGATTGAGGTAGCTGGGAAGGAGGAGAGGGGAGAGTTTAGAAGCTTTAGGTAGGAGGCAGACCTGATAGGTCATAGTGGTGGTCTTCCAATGATGGGTAGTGGATGGGATGGAGAGAGACGCCTGGTTTTTGACTTTAACACTCACAAATGAAGCCTTTCTTTCTAGGTTTTGTGGAGAGGGCAGTGCATAAGGGGATAGTAAGTGAAGTTCTAGATTGAGTTTTGAGGTGCCCGGAGATATCTGTGAAAAATATGTAATATATATATTTCTCTTACATGTATGAGACTGGCTTGGGCTGGGCTCTGCCCTTGAAAACTGGCAGCTGGAGTCTTGAGTAATTTCCTCAGTTATTTTTTGAGCTCTTTGCAAGATAATGTCAAAAATTCAAGAGGCCAGGTGTGGTGGATCATGCCTGGAATCCCAGCACTTTGAAAGGCCGAGGCGGGCGGATCACCTGAGGTCAGGAGTTCAAGACCAGCCTGGCCAACATGGTGAAACCCTGTCTCTACTAAAAATACAAAAAAAAAAAAAAAAATTAGCTGGGCATGGGGTTGCGTGCGTGTAGTCCCAGCTACTCAGGAGGCTGAGGCATGGGAATAATTTGAACCTGGGAGGTGGAGGCTGCGGTGAATCAATATCACACCACTGCACTCCAGCCTGGGTGACAGAGCGTGACTCTGTTGCAAAAAAAAAAAAAAAAAATCAAAAACAGTTGCATATTTTATTTATCTTTGTATTTTCTGAGATATTTTTGACTGACCCTAGAATAAACATCTGGATGGTAAATGATAGCAGCGGAAGATGAAGAATTAAGAAGTGATTTTTGATTTGTAATATTTTTTAGTAGATATTATTAGTTGATGCCACAGTTGTTGACTGTATTTGTCTAGGGCATAGGAAGCTCCCTTGCAGATATTACTCTGGCTGGCCTGATTGGGTGTTTGGGGAGGGAGAGAAGAGGTTAACAATAAATCCTGCAATGTGTGCAGAAGTTTTTACACTTGTGCTTCTGCATATGTTCTTAGAAAAAGGGTCCACAGTTTTCATTATATTCTCAAAGGAGACCTATGACATAATGAAAAGTTAAGTCTTGTTAGAGGAAGAGTGACATATTATTAGGGTTATGTCTTCATAATGTTTCTTTTTTTCTGAAATTAAATTGGCAGTCCAATACCCTGGCATGAGTTGAGGGTCTCACACTTTTGCTATAACTCAAATTCTGGTCCTTACTTTACTTCTACTGCCTTGAAGCCACTCAAACAAAAGATCTGATTGCTAGAATTAGGGTGAGAAGACACAAAGTTTGAAGGGCAAAATTTCTGATAATGTTTGACCCAGTTTTGCATATAATGAATTTTTATTTGTTGATGAATCTTTCCCTTTTGTTGCTAAAAGTGGCAAATAATCAGACATAGATTACTAATTAACAGTCTGCCTCAGGTTTTTTTTTTTAATTAATGAAACTTGGGCTTCATCAAGCTCAGGTGGAATGGGTATCACAGTGCTTTATTTTTTCTGACATCAAAAGAAATTTCTTTGTCAAAGTGTAGATATGTTTGTTGTGACTGCCTTTTGTGTGGGTTCTTTTCTCCCAGCCCTCTCCTTCTACAGGAGAGAGAGATAGTGGCCCTTTGCTCCTCATTCCACATTCAGACCAGATCCCCGAGCTGCAGTCTCCTGCCATCGGATTGCTTCACCAACTCAACCTCATTGGTGAGATGTCAGTCCCTCCCCCAACCACTCACTCTCATTTCTCAGTGAGTTTAGCTCTGTCACTCTCTCTAAAAGTTACTCTTGTTTTAGTGATTTGGGCGTAAACATTGATGATCCTTCTAATACTCTGTCCTCTTAATTTCTCCAAGTTCTATTTCTAGTGATCTTGTCTCCTACTATGGTGGGTATATTCTGGCTAGACCAGGTCATTGTTTATGGTGGCAGCCCCTCTGTCATCTGAATTTAAGCATCCCATTTTCTTGGTACTAGCATAGCTCACTGCAACCTCCGCCTCCTCCTGGGCTCCAGCAATCCTCCCACCCCAGAGTAGCTGGGACTATAGGCATGCGCCACCATGCCTGGCTAATTTTTGTATTTTTTTGTAGATAAGAGGTTTCACCATGTTGTCCAGGCTGGTCTCAAACTCCTGGGCTCAAGCAATCCATCCACCCCAGCCTCCCAAAGTGTTGGGATTACAGGTGTGAGCCACCATGCCCAGCTGACTTCGCCTACTCTTGTCCTAAGAAAATTGAAGCAAACCAAAGAGGAATCCAGAAACTCCAATACCACATCTATTCTCAACCAGAACCCACTCAAGGCCACCCTAACCATGTACATGGTACCCATCCTCCTTTACTTACTCAAGGGCACCTCTCTTCTCTCTTCTGCATCCCTATGATTTCCCCTTTAGTGGATCCGCTTACAAACATGCTATTGTTTTTCTTCTAGCAAAACTTCACTTTGATCCCACCTGTCTCTGTAGCTACCACCCCATTCCTCTGCTCCCCTTCATGAAAGAGCTCCTCAAAGATTGTATATACCAACATTTGCAGTTCCTCTCCTTTCATTCCCTCTTAAGACCACTCAGATCAGGCAGACCCCCTACTAGTCCAGTAAAACTGCTCTTGTCAAAGTTACTAGGGATCTCCTTGTTGCTAAATCCAGCAGTCAGTTCTCAGTCCTTTACCTTATTCCACCTCTCAATAGCATCAACACTGTTGATCACTCCCTCCTCCATGAAGCTTTCTTTATTTGGCTTCTAGGACACCCCACACACTCCTGGTTTCCCACCCATTATCTTTTGCTGATTCTTCCTCTTAATGTTGGAGGGCCCAGGACCCAGTCCTTGGACCTCCTCTCTGTCCCCACTGATGCCCTTTGTCATCTCACGAGTCTCCTGGTTTAAATACTATCTGAATGCTGGTTCAAATTTCTATCTCTAGCCCAGACCTCTTCCTCTGAACTGCATACTTGCATTTCCAGTTGTTTACTTCACATCTTCTATGTTCAGATCTGAAAATCTGAACTCCTGATCTCCCCTAAACCCCAAAGCCGATCCCACAGTCTTGCTTGTCTCAGATAAAGGCAATGTGATTCTTCCAATTGCCCAGACCCCCAGTTTTGGAGTCATCTTTGTAGTCCTTTCTTTCTCTTATACCCACATCCAATGCAGCAGATCCTGCTGGTTCTATTTTCCTAATACTGAATTTATACAGAATCTGGTTATATTTTACGATCTCCACTGCTACTGCCCTGGTCTAGGGGACCATTGCTTTTTCCGGAATTGTCTCCTTACTCGTCTCTCTGCTTCCTCCCTTGGCCCATGGAGGCTGGTCTGAACCCCGCAGTAGAGGGATCCTTTTCAAATCAGAAGTGGATATGTTGCTTCAGGTTTCCAAGTCTGCAGTGACTCCCCATTCCAGTTGTAATAAATGTGAAAGACCTTACAGTGATCTACAGGGCCCTGTTGATCCTGCCTGGCTTCATCTCCCCTTACTAGTTTGTGCTCATTATATGAGGCAGGCACCTCCCAGGTCAGGGCCTGAGCCCTCTTGTAGCAGCTAACCTTGTGGCTAACTCCCTCCTCTCAGAGAGCTACTGTGCCAGTCAATTAAAATAGCAAATCCTTCCCTCATTAGCACTCTCCACCCACTTTATCCTGTTTCATTTTTTCCCATAGCACTTACTGGATTATGCTGATTGTCTTTTTCCACTAGAATGCAGGTATTTTGTCTAGGTTGAATCACTAGTATCTAGAACAGTGCCTGACACATAGTATCTGCTCAATAAATACACGTGTGTAGAAGCAAATCACATTTTTCATTGCTTTCCACAAGTGTGAGCCTGGGCAACATGGTGAAACCCCATCTCTACAAAAGATATAAAAATTGGTCTGGGCGCAGTGGCTCATGCCTGTAATCCAAGCACTTTGGAAGGCTGAGGCAGGCGGATCACCTGAGGTTGGGAGTTCGAGACCAGCCTGACCAACATGGAGCAACCCTATCTCTACTAAAAATACAAAATTAGCCAGACATGGTGGCTCATGCCTGTAATCCCAGCTACTCAGTAAGCTGAGGCAGGAGAATCTCTTGAACCTGGGAGGCGGAGGTTGCAGTGAGCCGAGATGCGCCATTGCACTCCAGCCCGGGTAACAAGAGTGAAACTCCGTCTCAAAAAAAAAAAAGGCTGGGCATGGTAGTGCATGCCTGTGGTCCCAGCTACCTGGGAGGCTGAGGTGGGGGGAGAGGGATCACTGGGCGTGGGGGGGCGTGCCTGTAATCCCAGCTACTGGGGAGGCTGAGGCACGAGAATCGCTTGAACCCAGGAGGCAGAGGTTACATTGAGCTGAGATCGTGCTACTGCACGCCAGCCTGGATAACAGAGCAAGGTGCTGTCTCAAACACAAACAAACAAACTAAAAACAAACAAGTGTGCAATCCCTGAGAAAAATATCAGTTCAATCTTTGTTGTATCTTTATTGTCCTGATTGATTAGCTGCATGTCAGCCTTTGACTGTGTTTCCCAGATGCTCACGACAGATCACTTGATATTGTTTTCAACAGGCAGTCATGAAATGAGCAGACTGAGGTCAGTGTAGTATAGATATTTGTCAGCGTGGTTGCCAACTGCCTTTCCTCTTCTAAGATTGCCCTTTATTGTGTGATTATATTACATTTTTATTTGGCATGAAAATGACCATTTAGTGAAATGATGGGGATCTTCCTATGAGATGAATTCTGGCATAAGAAGCTTTCTTCAGATTACTAAGCACTCTAAAAGGTCCCAGGTTATGGGGCTCTGGAAAGTAACGATGCGAATACTTCACTTGGTTGTATGATTTTTATTTTTGCCTTGGAAGTCTTTCTGCAAACAAGTCTTCCAGTGGAGGCTCATTTTAGGAATGTGACGATGCATTGCTGATAGGTAGGATGTGGCTTTCTATACAGCAGGGTTTGGGGGGTGGGACTGGCAGGTGAGTAGCTCAACCCAGGCTTCTGAGAGTCCTTCATGTCTTTTGGAACACAATTTAAAAGTCACTGCTTTAATTGCTAAATTCTAGAAAACCTGGATGGCCTATTTAAAAAAAAAAGAGCTTACTTTAGTGTCAAAGAGGAACTAGGTTCTAGTTTTAGCTCTGCAGATCACCAGCTGTGTGACCTCGAATATGTCACTCAAGCTGTCTGCACAATTAATTGATTTGTTTGTAAGGTATGGAGTGTGGACTAGACGACCTTGAACTGATCACTTTCTAAGCTCCAGAGAACCTAATTGTTAATGCTTAATTGTGAGAGCTGTGCTCCGGAAGGGCTGTGTTCTAGTACCTTCTTCCTCCTCACTGTCATTTCAATATTATCTACACTGATCTTCACAAATATTCTGCACACTTGGATTCTAACCTGCAATATTGCTGTTGGGGTTATAGAAATATAGATTATATGATGGTATTTAGGATAAGCATTTTTATCTCTAAAATGAGTTAGATATCAAGGATGGCATGGTATTAGATTACACAATATTTGAAAAGAATAATAAGAAAAGTCCTGCAGGATTTAAAAATCTTATTAGTACTCTTCTGTAGAAATACTTTAGGGAGTGGTTCAGACAGTATCAGGTGCTGTGGGTGTAAGCATGGCCACCTGCTAGCTCTGTGAACCTGGACAAATGGCTTAGCTGCTCTGTGCCTGAGTAAAGTAGAGATAGTAATAGCACCAACCTCCTCGTGTTGTAAAAAGTAAGTGAATTAACATATATAAAGCAATTTGGAACATAGAAGCACTCAATAAATGTAAGCCATTACCTCCATACAAATAATTATTATAATGTGGGTTTATTTCTTTCCAGTCTTAAAATAAGCATGTAAAAATAGTTTTAATCATACCGCACTAGGAAGATTTGTTTTTATTTCTTAAATATATACAGAATTTCCCTTTTTCCGCTTCTTTATATTTAATAACAAGACATTCTAGGATAGACTAAGCCTTTTCATGGCTAATTGTCCTGTGGAATTCTTTTAGTTTTTCTCTTCCATGTTTATATATTTGATATGATTTTCTGGTAGAATTCTTGCAAAAATAACTGCATCACGCAGTAGCTCTCCTCTCCCATTTCATTTTATTTTACTTGCTGAGGCTGGATACTATATTCTTTTGGCTGAAATCACCATAGTGTGTTCATACAACTAATTTCCAGCCAGTTTATGTAGATCATTTGCAAATATATTAGTTACAGAGAAGCTCCATGGGTGTACCAAAGAAACCTCAAAATACAGTGGCTCAAATAAAATCAGAGTTTATTTCTTTCTATCCTTACAGTTCTGAGTTGGTGGGTGATGGAGGGTGGGAAGGTGGCTCCGTTTCATATGGTCTCTCAGGGATCCTGGTTCCTTCTCTCTTGTTCTGCCTTTCCAAAGTGTTGTTCCATCTTCTTGATGAGGCTTGCCCCTCAACACCACATCCAAGTTCTAGTCCAAGGAAAGAAAAAAGAGAAGTAAAAAATAAGCAATTTTTTAAAAAGTGCATGGCCCTCAGGTTGCATTCCTGGTTTCTTTTCACATCCTACTGGCTGCTGCTTAGCCACGTGGACTCATCTTGCTGCAAGGGAGGTTGAGAAATATGGCTTGTGCTGAGCTAGAACTGTGGGGATGGAGGAGAAGAGCAGGTTTCTGATACTGGGAAAAAAAAAAAGAGAAAAGAAAATAGAAAGGAGAATGGATAATAATAAATACTCATATGCTCTTATAACAATTTCATGGGCCAGGTTTGAATTTGGAATTCTCCAAGTCCTCAGATTCTATGACAGAACATGGTGGTGGAGAGAGCTGCCCCCTGGCTCCAGTTTGCAGACCTTCCCCTTTGTCTGCCCACGCCGGCTCCGTTTGGCACTGGGAAGGGCTTTGCACCCAAGTTTGTGGTCAGTTGGCCAAGCACCCATGGTCTCCCACTCTTCCCCACTTGCAAACACTAGTGTGGTCCACCCTTGCTTGGGAAAGAGCCCAGTGCTCATTTGATCAGGGAGTACTAGGACCCTGTGCCTCTAGACCATGCTTTAGGACTTGCATATCCCCTTGGTCCTCTGATTTCTCTATTTCTGGGGGAGAGATGGGGATGGAAGAGGGTAGAGTAAGGCCCTCTAAAAGTCAGGATTTAAGGCAAGGTCCTCGCTTGTCTAGGTCTACAGGTGATGCTACAAAGAGAACGTTACATTGATTCAGTTCTTAAAATTTCCCCTTTCCTCGTGCTTCTGTTTCATTAATATTCTTATTTACTTTTTATAATATACATGTTATATCTTTAATCCACTAGGAGTAGAATATTTGTAATGAAATGGAGTGCTGTTTTAATGGATGAGAAAGGTAGGGAGGGGCTCAGAGAGGGAGGCTGGAGAATATTCACTTATTTAGCTTAATGTTTTCAACAGCTTAAAAAAAAAGAAAAAACAACCTTTGAGTGGCCCTTGTGATTAAATGGCAGTTTGCCCAGACTAGAGGGAGCCAGTGTTGGGAATAAAAACCAAGATTCACTTTGAAAATCTGGAAAAAAAAATGACTACACAAGTCGTAAGAATGTGCTTGATGGCTTGGGTTGTCTGAGAGCAAGTGAAGTAGGGCGCGGGCCTGGTTTCCGCGTTCCCTCTCTGCTCAGCCTTTTAGCTCCTAACCCCATCCACTCCCTAGAGCTGGCCAGCCCAGACCCAGGACCTGGATGCTGACCTCTTCAGGGCGTAGCTGTTGCTGTGCTCAGACATCATGACAACTTGTTGATGGGAAATGTAGCTGAAAGTCTAGAACAAAAAGCTGCTCTTGGGTTGGCCAGCAAACCTCCTTCATGGTAAAACTCTCCATCCCTTATCCAAATCCTTGGGACCAGATATGCTTCAGAATTTATGATTTTTCTTTTTCCCATTTCAGAAAGGCTATGGCCCATATGCCCTATGTTACATAAAGCCTCTAGAGGAGTTTGGGACAGTACCCTATCATCCAATATCTTCATAATTCTGCAGCAAAACGTATGAGTATTTACACTAAGTGGAACACAAACAGGGTTATAAATAGCCTCAGGTCAGTTCAGGTCACGTTTTGCTGCCAAATGGGTTATGAAAAAAGCCTTTGGTTTCCAGAGCTTTTCAGATCCTGGCATTGTGGATAAGGGATTGTGCACCTGGTATGGTGACTGCTTTCTCAGTGTCTATTTGGTGCCACTTTACGTGTATTGCATTTGAAGTACACATAACAAATATACCTATATATATGTACCTCTCTCTCTATATTTTTTCCTTATTTATTTATTTATTTATTTATTTAACAGCTAAGGGAACAGATTTCATGAGCTCGAATGGCTTACACAAGATCAAGAGGAGATGATCTCCTTTGCAATCAGAGGCCAGGACCCAGGGCCTGGGCACTTAGTGGGCTGTAAGAGTTTCTAATTTGCTTGTTTGAAGCATTGGAACATAAGCCAGCCTGCAGAATCCTGTTTCACATTTAATGGTAGCTGGAAGACAATACCGCAGTAAAAGTGCCATAGGATGTAATTATCCTAACATTGTTTCTTAAGAAAAGGCATCTTAAGTTCAACCAGCGGGGTCAGGAAGTGGGGTCCTTGGCCTGACCAGTGGCTTATCTTCCTTCCTGGAGGGCTGGCAGGGGCAGTAGGTCAGTCAGGGCACTGTTCCAGGACCCAGTGGCAGTGTGGGCAGCACTGCGGTGAGATGGGGAGAGAGGAAGGAAGGTTCGGGTGCTTGATGTGCATTGAAGAGGTCAGGGAAGGGGGAATTGGCTGCTGGCTGAGGTTCTGACACTAGTTGGACAGGGCCCGATGCCAAACTGTTGTTCCTATTCTCACCTAGAAATTGCCATTAGTTAGTGCTGCTGCTGGGCATTATTTTAACTTAGACCAAGGCAGCCCTTTTGCGTGGGCAATTAGATAACGGCCCCCACTCTCGAGAGACACAGTCTGATGGACACACTACTTCGTGGGCTGTGCCTTTGTGCAAAGCAAAAGGTGTTCTTTCCTCCGTGCCACTGTGCTGGCTGGATTTCAGCCTCGTTTGCCACCTTGGCCTCGTGCCTTTGTGCAGTGGACAGATTTCAGGCAGCTTGGCATTAGTAGGAATCTACCTGAAAAGCACTTTATATGTGTTTGAATCCTTGGCATGATTTGGTGACGATCTGGCAGAATAGGTATTACCATGATTTGACAGATGAGAACGTCATGGCGCTGTGAACTGCTGACGGTCGCCTCAGGGCTCCATTGCTATCTGGATGGGACTGTTCCCTGTAACCTGCCTCCTTCAAAATGGAAGAGGCAGCCAGAGGATTTCAGGATATATTTCCCTCAATTGTTTCATTCTGCACTACCTTCTCATCTTTCATGGTTGTATTAAAAAGTGGGGCCTGGCACAGTGGCTCAAGTCTGTAACCCCACACTCTGGGAGGCCGAGGCAGGAGGATTACTTGAGGCCAGGAGTTCGAGACTAGCCTGGGAAACATAGTGAGACCCTGTCTCTGCAAGAAAACAAAAAAATTCTCTAAAAAACAAAACAACGGATAGACTGATGTTGGTTCCTATTTGGATATATGTGGCAATTGGTGGCTCTTACTGACCCCATTGCTCTCATTCAGGTGGTTTGTGTGATAGTGGGCACAATGTTGGTGCCGTTTGAGTTGAGAAACGCTGTCATGTTGAAAGAAAGCATCGGAAATGAGAGGGTCTGGGTAAATATATTAGTAGTATAGCTGTTGCTTTGTTTGCAGTCTCTTCACTTACGTTACTTTCATTTAAAATTAACCATAATCTGTTAAACTTTTACTTCCAATAATGTATGGGTTCAGGAGTCTTAGCCAAAGTCAATGTTTTTCACAGGAAGTATCTGGATATACATTAACTTTTAAAATTGTAACCAGTTAGTTTCACTATAAAAGTTAGCAAAGTGTGAATGAATTGATCGCTTGCTAATTTGGAGCACATAAGGGAAATTAATTTTAGATGGAGAAAATATTTCCTAAAATAACAGAGGGAGGCAGAGAGCTAGGTGTATGTGTTGGGCCTTTCAAATATATTATTTCATTTACTCCCTACCATAATTTTATGGGGAAGATATAATTGTCAGTGTTTCATAGATGAGGATATGCTTGTTATTAGTTAGGACTTAGAGTAAGTTCTTTGTCATATTTAAAAAATGCCCTGTCTAATTCTGAATTTTTACAGAGAGCCACATAGGAAGTAGGATTTTGAAAAAACAAAAATCAACAACAATTCAGAGAGGAAGAAATGAGTGGATTGGTAAGATAAGGCCATGGGTAGTTCACAGAAACTGCTTGCTTTCTCTAACGTGCTCGCTCCCCTTGTTAAACTTTGGATGCATATTTGTCTCAAAGTGTCATATTAGACAAAGCAATAAGAAAATGGTTAGTTTTAAGATTGACATAATTCATAAATTCTCACAAATACATTTGATGAAATGAGGCAGTTTTTGTTTCTCCTGGTCCTGAGGCTCCCCAAAACTCAGAACCTCATAAATAGGACAGCGAATGATATGGAGGAAGCTATTTCTTCAGCTACATGTGATAATCTAGATTAATAGAACTCCCATTTGTGGCATCCCATATTGTAAACCAGTTACAGTACAGAAAATCATTTTAAAAAAAGAGAGATTGCAGGAAGTTCACCAACGATTTGCCTTAATCCTGGAGCCAATTTAAACATTCCAATCTGATATACATATTTTATTTTTATTTTTTGAGATGGAGTCTTGCTCTTGTCGGAGTGCAGTGGGGCCATCTTGGCTCACTGCAACCTCTGCCTCTCGGGTTCAAGCAATTCTCCTGCCTCTGCCTCCTAAGTAGCTGGGATTACAGGCACCCACCACCATGCCTAGCTAATTTCTGTATTTTTAGTAGAGATGGGGGTTTCACCATGTTGGCCAGGTTGGTCTTGAACTCCTGACCTCAAGTGATCCACCCACCTCGGCCTCCCAAAGTGCTGGGATTACAGGCATTTAGCCACCCCACCCAGCCCCAATCTGGTATCTTGATAAATTACCAAATTGTTGTAATAGAGATTAGTACCTTCTCTTAACCTTTCTTTTTATAAATTAATTTTTTAAAATAGTCCTCAGACTTCTCTGTCAAGGAACCCTTTGATAGTTGATCGTATTGCATGGTACTTTTTCCATTGCTTTATATAAATTTCTGCTCTCACAGTCAGTAAATCTGAACATAAGCATTCTTTCTGGGCTTTGTTCTGTCCTTTCCTTTCCTGGAAATAGCTTCCAGATGGGATTGTTTTCTTTTGACAAACCTGCGACTGTATGTTTCACCATTTTTTGACCTATTATCTCTTTTTGAGTTTCATTTTTGGCTTAGGTACTCTGCTTGTAGGATTTTTTTTTAACACCCTGTGATATATACTGAAAATACTTTGTACTGTTAAGAGCCTGTACAATAATACTGTTAATGATGAAGTGCTGTGGACTTCTCTGTAACTACCAATTCTTCAAGGGAAAATTTTCCTTCATTATATTCCATCTTTCTTCTTCAAGTTTATTTAGGGAATACCAAGAAATAAAGTGTTGCTTAGTTTAATTACTTTATAATGTCTTTATTTTTATTTATTTATTTATTTTCTGAGATGGAGTCTCACTCTGTTGCCCAGGCTGAAGTGCAGTGGTGGGATCTCAACTCACTGCAACCTCTTCCTCCTGGGCTGAAGTGATTCTTGTGCCTCAGCCTCCTGAGTAGCTGGGATTACAGGTGCCTACCACTACGCTGGCTTATTTTATTTTATTTTATTTTATTTTATTTTATTTTATTTTTGAGACTGAGTTTCACTCTATTGCCCAGGCTGGAGTGCAGTGGCATGATCTCAGCTTACTGGAACCGCTGCCTCCTGGGTTCAGGTGATCCTCATGCCTCAGCCTCCTGAGTAGCTGGGATTATAGGCACCTGCCACCACGCCTGGCTAATTTTTGTATACTTTTAGTAGAGACGGGGTTTCATCATGTTGGCCAGGCTGGTCTTGAACTCCTGACCTCAAGTGATCTGCCTGCCTTGGGCTCCCAAAGTGCTGGGATTACAGGCATGAGCCACTGCGCCTGGCCTATAATGTCTATTGAAAATAAATCTAGCTGGGCATGTTCGCTTATACCTGTAATCCCAGCACTTTGGCAGGTGTAGGCAGGCAGGTTGTTTGAGCTCGGAAATTCAAGACCAGCCTTAGCAACATGGTGAAACCCTGTCTCTACAAAAAATACAAAAATTAGCTGGGTGTGATTCCCGCACCTGTGGTCCCAGCTACTTGGGAGGCTGAGGTGGAAGGATCACTTGAGCCTTGGTGGTCGAGGCTGCAGTGAACTATGGTGGTGCCACTGCACTCTAGCCTGCTTGACAGAGTGAGACCCTGTCTTAAAATAAAACGAACAAAAATAAATTTGCTTAAAATTTTTTTGAATTAAAGTTAATTTTTATAATATTTAGTTAGGTTTTTTTTTCCCTCATTATTCTTTCACATTTTTCCAAGTTAAGGTACATGAATTTTACTCTTTTAGTGTTGTGGCCCAGGGTGGTCTGTCTGCCAATCAGGCTGTTAAGTTTTGGGTCTGACATTTTCCTTGGAAGTGCTGTTTTTGGGCATGTTAGACTTTCTGTACTTGTGTGTTGCCTTTTGGCAGAGACCTCAACACTTGAGGATTTGTTGATAAAATGACAAATTGTTTCATGAGGCATTTACTTGGTACTAGACATTCAGCTGATTGTTTCTCAGAATAACTTGGTTGACTAACATCTTTCTGCTTCCTGCCGTCATGATCACTTCTGCAAAGGATGAAGCCTAGTACATTTTCTGGTAGAATTTTATATACCATAAGATTTAGTTGAAACATTGTATGTTTCTATCTTCAGTTTTTGGTCCGAAGTTATTTTAAGTAATTTTTTTTTTTTTTCTCTTGCCCAGGCTGGAGTGCACTGGCACCATTTCGGCTCACTGCAACCTTGATCTCCTGGGCTCAAATGATCCTCCCATCTCAGCCTTCAGAGTAGCTGGGACCACAGGCACATGCCACCATGCCCAGCTAATTTTTGTACTTTTTGTAGAGACAGGCTGGTCTCAAACTTCTGAGCTCCAGTGATCCGCCTGCCTCACCCTCCTAAAGTGCTGGGATTATAGGCCTGGGTCACCGTGCCCAGCCTTAAGTACATTTTTTTTTTTTTGAGACAGAGTCTTGTTCTGTCACCCAAGCTGGAGTGCAATGGTATGATCTTGGCTCACCGCAACCTCCACCTCCCAGGTTCAAGCAATTCTCCTGCCTCAGTCTCCTGAGTAGTTGGGATTACAGGCACGCGCCACCATGCCCAGCTTAATTTTGTATTTTTGGTATAGATGAGCTTTCACCATGTTGGCCAGCCTGGCCTCCCAACTCCTGACCTCGTGATCCACCCGCCTCCACCTCCCCAAGTCTTTCCTTGTTAAGGGGGATGGAGTGGGGGGAGGTGCTCATGGCAGGCACTCAGACAAGCTCGCTGTGCAGCAGTGGCTCTAAGGGCACAGCTGTTTGGAATCAGCTGATAGTTTTCAAGCATCTCTATCTCATCATATTAAACACAGTCGCACACGGTTAGTGGTTGCTTAATTTTAACCTGAAACACTGTATGAAATAATTTGATGTATAAGAAGTATTGTAATAAGAAGAGTAGCTTAATGGTTTTCAGGTTTTCTATGCCAGCCACTATTTAACCGTTTTACTATTTAGACACACACACACACACACACACACATCCATATGCACCCATATCTGGGTATATGTGTTTGTCTATATACACACATATATGTGTATGTACACACATATATAAATTCATTTGATCCTCACATTAACCCTATAAAAGAGGCACTTCTATTATTGCCTTTTTACAGTCAGGAAGCCAAGGCAGAGAGTGGGTAAGTAGCTTGCCGAACACAGGTAATGAGGGACAGAGCTGGAATTTAAACCCAAGTGGCTGTGCCATACCTTTTTTTTTTTTTTTTTGAGACAGAGTCTTGCTCTGTCACCCAGGCTGGAGTGCAGTGCCATGATCTCGGCTCACTGCAGCCTCTCCCGGGTTCAAGCGATTCTCCTGCCTCAGCCTCCTGAGTAGCTGGGATTACAGGCGTGCACCACCATTCCCGGCTAATATTTGTATTTTTAGTAGAGATGGGGGTTTCATCATGTTGGTCAGGCTGGTTTCGAACTCCTGACCTCGTGATCTGCCCACCTCGGCCTCCCAAAGTGCTAAGATTACACACCTGAGCCACTGTGCCTGGCCTTTTTTTATTTGTTTGAGATGGAGTTTTGCTGTATTGCCCAGGCTGAAGTGTAGTGGTATGATCTCCGCTCGGGTTCAAGCAATTCTCCTGCCTCGGCCTCCCGAGTAGCTGGGATTACCAGTGCCTACATTCACGCCTGGCTAATTTTTGCATTTTTAGTAGAGATGGGGTTTCACTATGTTGGCCAGGCTGGTCTTGAACTTCTGACTTCAAGTGATCCGCCCGCCTCGGCCTCCCACAGTCCTGGGATTACAGGCGTGAGCACCCGGCTGCCCATACTCTTAATCACTACCCTGGAGTACTTCTCAGTGCTGAGCCTCTAACTCCAAGCAAATGATAATTAAATAATTACCACAATATGCCCAAAGTTATTTTATTACAAGCAAATTTATGAAATGATGCAGTTTTTTTCATATGGAAACTGGTTTCTTTTGTTTACCTTGGATGGATGTTTGTTTGGGAGTTGGCTGTTTTCATTTGTTAAATATTTTAGTTGGGTGTTTGTGTAGCAAGTGATCTTGGTGGCTCCCTGCAGCGTGTCCTGCGCTGGTGAGCACCTAGTGAGCATTCACTGAATGTGTCTGATGGATTTACCAAACTCATCTGTGAACCTGTAGCTCAGCTAATCCCCCTAAATCTGTGAGTGGCCCTTCTCAGCTGCCCTGCAGGGGACTTTGTGGAGCACGAATTTATTTTGACCAGCAAACTACCCTTGTGACTCATCACCAAGAGCTTCTATCATTCGCTAGTAGGATTTGGAAATTAAAGACACTTTGACTCAGAAAAATATCTTCCACACAGGGACTCATTAAATGAAACTAACATCCTGGTGGGTAAAGTGTAGGAGAAGTAGTAAAAGTGGATTTCGGCCGGGCGCGGTGGCTCACGCCTGTAATCCCAGCACTTTGGGAGGCCGAGGCAGGCGGATCACGAGGTCAGGAGATCGAGACCATCCTGGCTAACACATCCTGGTGAAACCCTGTCTCTACTAAAAATATGAAAAATTAGCCAGGCGTGGTGGCGGGCGCCTATAGTCCCAGCTACTCGGGAGGCTGAGGCAGGAGAATGGCGTGAACCCGGGAGGCGGAGCTTGCAGTGAGCCGAGACCACGCCACTGCACTCCAGCCTGGGCGACAGAGCGATACTCCGTCTCAAAAAAAAAAAAAAAAAAAAATGGATTTCATGGGCCATTGTGAGTCACTGTCTTGAGCAGTGCTTTGTACATGGGGACTCCATCCATGTATAAAGGATTAGTGAGCAGTATACACATAGGGAAATGTGTAGGGAGTGTGTGATTCTGATCTTTTTAGAGGCAAATCCAGTTTAAATGTGGAGAGTGGCACTATTTTGGCTTCCTAGCAATTCAGAGTCTAATGCTTACATTTAAGTAACAAAGATGTTTGCATTGATGAAGCATAACTTTGGCAATTCTTAAATTTGGGGATTGGATTGACTATACGTCCTTCAGTAAGCTGTTAAATCATCATGACCACTAGGTAAATGGTGGATTAACTACTATAAAGATTATTTATGAGTATTCCAACATCATTCCTCTCCATCCCCTTATCAAGACTAATAGACAAATTATTATCATTTGAATGACAGCCAGAAGAGCCCTCCCTCCCTCCAATTAATAATGGGCTGGAAAAGAGCAAGGAGATCACTTTTTGTGATAATCTGTTTTAAATGTTAGGGGATTTTAAATATTCTTGCATCACAATCCATGAAGCACAACATTAATATTTATTTTGCTTAAAAGTTTGCAGTCATTTAGTAGCAATTACTTTTATCTTTTTCTTAAGCTTTCTCAGAAACATTAAGGTTTAAAGAAAATAAAAGAAAGTGCACTTTATTAAAATTTTTCGCTTTCTCCATTGCTTGTTTTTCTGGTCGTATATTAAACATATATCACAATATGGGCAAAATATTTTTTACAAGCTTCTTGACTGCCAGGGGATTAATCAAACTGGCTGTATGTGCCCTTTTAAGTCAAGTAATTTGGGCGAAAGCTTGCAATTTTATGAATATGCTGGAAATCTTACCTTTATTAGCTTGAGAAGTTTTCCCCATCCTTAGGTAGCCAAAGACAATTTTACTCGGTTTTGTGGGGAACATTGGTATCAGATGTGAAGTTCTTTCTGGTCTACAAGGTGGTCCTAAAATTATTTCTGTATTTCACCATATTACTATCAACAACATTTGTTTTCCTTTCAGCCAACATGAGAATTGCTATCTGTTTTCAGAACTTAGAGGCAGACCTTTATGGGTCAGAGAAAGCTGAGCATTTGGGTTCTAGACACCTTTACATTGGGTGTATTTTTATTTCATTATTAATATCTCGATATAGATTTGCTTTAATACATATAGGTGAACTTTGAGTTTCTGTATTTATTTTGGCACACATTTTTAGAGATAAAATTTATTTAAATTTTTAATAAAACATTAATGCAATTTAGGATTTTTAGTACATAAAGTAAAAGTAAGTCTGCATCGAGGTCCCCAAATAGCAACTGTAATTTGGCTGTATTGATTTACCAAGTCTAAAGTAAAATTTCACATTTGAAAATAAAGGAAAGGAAATGTAATTTTATGCTATGACTATAAAATTTCTCTCTGTAGGAAATCATTGCAT
Source organism: Hylobates moloch (assembly GCF_009828535.3). Lineage (NCBI taxonomy): Eukaryota > Metazoa > Chordata > Mammalia > Primates > Hylobatidae > Hylobates > Hylobates moloch. The sequence goes on along the minus strand of NW_026652302.1, from coordinate 4,928,403 downwards.
ATTTCAAATTGGACTTAATCATAAGGAGAATAATTAACTGACAGTTACAGCTGATGTTATTAATATTACTGTACAAAGTCTGGGTTTGACCATAAAATATTTAGCAAGACTATCTTTTGGAATTCAAGACTATGAGAACCATGTCTTGCTTGCACACTGCTGCCATGTGAAACTCAGTGCCAGGCTCATGGAAATGGGACCATTTTAGGAGTCTTCCTGTGTATAAATTAAAGAGAGCAGAACTTACAGTTAAAAGTGGTAGAGCAATTTGTGTTTATCATTGCTTGCTGTCATGTTGCTACTATAATTACAATAAGAGAACAAAAAGGAATAAACTCCTGTGGTCAAAGGGAAGTGGAAATGAAATAACCATTGATGGGGAAGAAAGATGATGGTGGAGTGGCTTTCTCATGCATCTCACAGATTTTCCAAGCCCTGTGATTGAAAGTTGCCAGTATTGTTTGAGGTTAGGTCAGGGGAAAGTGGGAGAAGTTTGAAGCTGAAAACTGAGAGTTTGGTTGAGAATCTTTAAACAGCACACTTTGACTCTCAGAGCTTTCCCCTTCTTCCTCACCTGCACAGGAGAAGAGAGATTTATATATTTTTTCTGGGAAAACTGAACTCCAACTTGGGATCCTTAGCCCAGAGAGCATGGCAAGGCTCTGAATAGACATCAGGAAGATTAACTGACACCAGGAGGTGCCCCAGTTCCTGAAGCTATAGCTGTGTGCCATAGCTTGAAGTGTCTCTCAAAGTTCATGTGTTGGAAAGTTAATCCCCAGTGCAACAGTGTTTGGAGGTGGGGCCTAAAAAGAGGTGATTAGGTCATGAGAGCTCTGCTGTCTCTCTTGAATGGATTAATGTCATTATTGCACGAGTGGGTTAGTTATCTTGAGAATGGCCTTGTTATAAAAGTGAGTTTGACTGTCTCTTGCTTACTTGCTGTCAGTGTATCCTGCCCTTTCACCTTTCTCCATGGGATGATGTAGCAAGAAAGCCCTCAGTAGATGCCGGTGCCATGCTTTTGGACTTCTCAGCCTCCAGATCCTTGAGCCAAACAAATTTCTGTTCCTTATAAATTACCCAATCTGTGGCATTCTGTTATAGTAGCATAGAATGGACTAAGACAGCCTCCCATCGCCGATCAGCCCCCAATTAAAGAGTGCTATTACTGGGAGTGCAGTATAGTTACAGCATGTAAATTGATTACCTTACTTTGAGCCTGCCAGTTGGTAGATGACACCCGAGCCTATGCATTGTTGAGCCTCATTTTGAAATGGGAAGGGCTGCTAGGAGTCAGCAGATGTTTGAAAGCCTCCACAAATAGAGCCTACATTAACACAAACAAAAGGAAGGAGCCACTTAGGGGAAATAGGAATGTGGCGTGTATCCTCAGAGAAATAGGAAAATAATTGTGTCTTTGAAACAAGAACAGAATATGATAAAAAAAAAATCAGAGAATAACAAAGAGATCTTGGAAATTAAAAGTGTGATATCAGAAATAAGATCTGAAGTAGAGATTGGAAGAGTGGATATAAAAGTGGTAAGTAAAAAGAGTCTTATAAATAATGTCTGACTTGCAATCAGGAAGGAGCTTTATAAGCATAGTATTTAGAAATGCATAAACTATTGTCAGAAGAAACAGATAACAGAGGAAAGGGGATGCCCAAGCCTGCTACATTGTGTTATCATCTTATTTTATTGAAAACAAACTTAAGTGTATTTATTACTTGGATAAAAATTGAGAAATATATAATGAGACTGACTGTAGAAATCGTTTTACTAAAAAATTTTATTGATAGTACAGAAAATGCTGTACTGTTACTTTTTTTTGGCAATTTCATAAAGCTCTGTGAATAACATGGTCCCTTAGTTTTTTTTTTTTTTTTTTTAGTAGCTCTCTTTTCTCAGCACCAAATTCTTGCTGTTGTTAGGCACAGTGATCCTAATATTTTTTATACTTTCTGCCAGGCCTGAGAAGCTTCATGGCTTTAGAAATCATCTAAATCATCACATTGCGTGTGTGGCTGTAAATATCCAAATTATTTTGAGGCAAGTTTCTCCTCTGATGTGATGGCCACGTATTTTCCATATTGCTGGTGATGATGGGAGTGTTTTCTCTGAGACATTTTACACTTGTGGTATATTTAGCTCACTAGTAATGAATTACAAATGCAAGGAACTTGGAATCCTGAATGAGTACTAGGAGTGAGCCGACTTTCAAGCTGAAATGGTCTCTTTCCAACATTTTCTGGCTGATACACCACTTTTAATAGTAAGTGGCTTCCTTCTGCTCTTCTCCATCACTTGCAACCATGGATGGCTGTTGTGGTAACACAGACCCTCACAGGATCTTAGATCTGGAAGATGATTTAAGGGGCCAACCAGTCCAGTTATCTTCCCCTATCCCTGAGGAATCCCACTCAAGTAGGGAGAAAATGATTTTCTCAAGATGCAACTGTTCCTATGAGATGACTAGGGGTCTGAACTTGGCATTCTTTCTGCTTCTCTAGGCCACCTGGACCTGAAGGACAGTTCTGACTTTCTTTCAAATCTCATGCCATTGTTGATGCTCGTCTGGTGGATTTGCACCTGAGAAGGGATGTTTCGGGAGGGATTTTAGGCTTCTGTTTGCTGTGTGAAGTTGAGGGGGTTTTGTGAATATTCTGTAAGAGATGTGACGCCTGTGGATGAGAGCAGACAGATCAGGTCAACCTTGGGCTTGGAGTCTAAGTTTTAGAGACAGAAAACAGGGAGGGGGTGAAGGAGAGGGGAAATGGGAGGAGGAGAAGGAGGAGGGGTGCCAGGATCATTTCTTTTCCTGTTACGCATTTTCCTTTTGGCGGGAGAGAGTGAGAAAGCTCCTGCATGTAACTGGAGCTGCTGAACTGAACTGGTCAGAACCTGTCTTAATTTGTGTAAAAGAAATGCTGTGGTATTTATTCTTCCAGAGAAGCCCGCATAACGCAACCAGGGCCTGCTGGCTGCCCTTGAGGTTCTTCAGAGCTTGGTTTCGGTGTCTTCTCTGAGCCTGTTTTCTGCTGAGGCAGCCCCTGGGTGTTGCCCACTGGCGTAACTCCCTCCAGGCTCGGCCTTTCCCCTCTCATCAAAGCTCTTTTTTCCCTGGATTTTAATGGTTGGCTGATTAAAGCAGTTCATAGTAAGGTGTTAATTATAACTCTTTTGGGTGGTTATGTGCATATATTCACAGAGTTGTTACAGAAGTAAGATGGGGCCGGGCTGCTCGTGGTGGCTCACGCCTGCAATCCCAGCACTTTGGGAGGCCGAGTGGGTGGATCTCCTGAGGTCAGGAGTTCAAGACCAGCCTGGCCAACATGGCAAAACCCTGTCTCTACTAAAAATAACAAAAATTAGCTGGGCATGGTGGCGGTTGCCTGTAATCCTAGCAACTCGGGAGGCTGAGGCAGGAGAATCACTTGAACCCGGGAGGCAGAGGTTGCAGTGAGCCGAGATCACACCTTTGCACTCCAGCCTGGGCAACAACGGGGAAACTCTGTCTCAAAACACAAAACAAAACAAAACAAAACAAAACAAAACAAAAAAACAACAGAAGTTAGATGGGGCTGAATCTCCAACTGCTAGGCTAGAACTAGGACAACACTGTGATGGAAATCAGAGTGTAATACCTTCTGCAACCCTAACTGTCCACTATCGCAACCCCACCTGTCTGCTATCCTCCCTTTGCAAGCCCAGGGCCTTAATGGTTCAAGGATGAGTCTTTCTGGAAAAAAGGGGGAGAAGTTTCTTTCCTTTTTTTTTTTTAAACAAAAGAAAAACAAACATGTTTATTAAGATATGTGTAGTGCATACACACGGGAGTACCCAGACATGAGTAATTCAAAGGGTTGGTTAGAACTGGGCTTATCTAGCATCTTAATAAATGAACAATAACTTTTTAGAGAGGTGATGAAACAAAGGAAAGTGACTTTAAGCTTCCAGGTGTTACCAGAAGTTTCATCAAATCAAGAATATTCTTAGGAGTGTCAGGGGTGTCTAATAGTTGAACTGTTAAGTAACTTTTGAACTTGTTAATGTCTCTTGGAAATTTCTTCTTTTAGAGTTGTTTTGTATTAAAACCAAGGAAATAATATCTTTATTTGTTTTAAAAATAGTATCTCAATTTATTAATTTTATTTTGCACTGTCTTTAAGGAAATATTATTTCCTTTTACAATGAGTAAAAATACATTCATTCAGAACAAAATATAATTGTTTCTTGGTGCATCAGATGTTTATATCTCATGATAGTGATCTGTTAATAGATCAGAGTTTTTATTCTTTATCTTCATCCCCCCTTCATTGCCCCCATAGACTCCTTTGGCAGTTTAGTGAAGCCAGACAAATTTTTTTTTTAAGACAAAGTCTCGCTCTGTTGCCCAGCCTGGAGTGCAGTGGCGTGATCTCGGCTTCCTGCAACCTCCGCTTCCCAGGTTCAAGCGATTTTCCTGCCTCAGTCTCCCAAGTAGCTGGGATTACAGGTGCGAGCCACTGTACCCGACTACTTTTTTGTATTTTTAGTAGAGACGGAGTTACACCATGTTGGTCAGCCTGGTCTTGAAGTCCTGACCTCAGGTAATCTGCCCGCCTCGGCCTCCAAAAGTGCTAGGATTACAGGCGTGAGCCACCGCACCTGGCCTTTTTTTTTTTTTTTTTTTTTTTTTTTTTTTGAGATGGAGTCCCACTCTGTCACCCAGGCTGGAGTATAGGGGGGCGATCTCGGCTCACTGCAACTTCTACCCTCCAGGTTCAAGCGATTCTCCTGCCTCAGACTCCCGAGTAGCTGGGACTACAGGTGCACGCCACCACGCCCAGCTAATTTTTGTATTTTTAGTAGAGACAAGATTTCACCATGTTGGCCAGGATGGTCTCAATCTCTTGACCTTGTGATCCACCTGCCTCGGCCTCCCAAAGTGCTGGGATTACAGGCGTGAGGCACTGCACCTAGCCTGACAAATATTTTTAAATGCATAAAAAAGAGTACATGGCATTCCATGCATATAGTTACCAAAATACTGAAAAATCTGCGAAAGAGTAGTATTTGCTGTTTCATTACTGTGTTCAGTAAGAACTTCTAGCATCTCTAACCTCTCTACTCTTCTGAAATAACAACGAGCCAAATGGTATTTTCAAGATACCTGCTAGAGTTGTAAGATGATGTGAAAATGATTATGATTTTTGTTGGTGACACAGTCAAAGCTACCACTAATAATGTGTTTTGTGATCTGCCATCACAATGGAAGGAAATGCAAATTTCTGTTAGAGGTCAGTGAAAATATCTAATTGCTTTTCCTGTCCAAGTTCATGGACCCCCTGCCTGGTAATAACCCCTGATAAAGATGATGGCTTAAAATGAGTATTTGTTTCCTTAGACCTCAGCAGTGGCAGCAGTGTGCCACAGAGTGTTTCAAAAGAGACAACAATTTTAAATGGAAAGTAGTCTTGGGTGAATGCCCCATATGTCAGGCACTGCACTGGGTGCAGTTGACAAAACTGATGAGCTCTATGATGGCATCTGGCCTCTTGAGTGTGTAGACTAGTACAGGAACCAGATATCAAATTGCAGAGCATACAAATAGTTGTTTAACTGCTTAGAGGTAGACATTCTGCAGTGCTGTCATGGCAAATCACTCGGGGACTTCATAGGGACCTGGAATGAGTGATAGTTTGAGTGGTCAGGGAAGGCCTTCTTGAGGAAGCTATTCAAGTCCATAGTTCAAGGTGGTGGAGGGCACTGGCTGAAGGCAGAGCTGTGTGCAGGCTCTAAGCTGGCAGAACTTGGCCCACAGAAAGCCTGATTGAGGCCGGTGATTGGGAGTGAAGTGAGCAGAGGGCTGTGGATGAAAATTGGCAGAAAGATGCAGTCTGCATGTCACTCAGTAGTATTTCTTATCCTGATTGAAGGAGCATGGTTTACCTCTTAGTTTGAGGGCATGTATTATTTCATGCATTAATGGATGGATCCCTAAAAGCATTAGGAATTAGTTTGGAGTATGTAGGTTGAAAAATAGATTATAAAATTGATGAGAACAAGCTCTCTTGCAAGAGTTAGAAACATAAAAAGAAATTTTTTTAAATGCTAAATTCCTTAACATTTTTCCTCACCCAGATTTCTATTTGGCTTGAATCTAAGGAAAATCTGAGGAGAAGAGAGGAAGTGCTTGGCTTCTCTGTATGCCCAGCAGTTTCAGCAGTGGTGTTTGTAGAAATGCATACCTTGCTGTTCCTAGGCAGATAAGTGTTGTCACACGTCTTCAGATTTTAAGGCGACAGGCTCCACACCTGGCAGAGGCTCAGACAGAGCAGACCAGGATTGGGCTATTCACAGAGGGAGGAATGTGACCATTCTGGTCCGGGCAGTTGGGGAGGAACTCATCTATCCACGGTTCCCATACTGTTTGGCCCTGTTTTTCAATTTGACTCCATCGAAGCACATTCTCCAGCCGAGGGGTACACATCCCTTTGTGACTTCAGAAATCATGCACTGTTGGTTTGGGAGTCTTAACTACATATGAAGGACACGCTGAGCCGACGAGAAATGGAAGTGAGATCTGAATCCACAAACGGAGACGGCAGACAGTCACAGGCAGGTAAAGACTCATTGAGAATGTGGTTACTTAAATTTTGTCCACCTGTTCATTGAAAGGAAGCTGAGGCATGACTCTCCGCCAAGAATTAGTGTGAAAATTACTGAGTTAACAGATTCTAAATTATTTTTTCCTCTGGGTGACCTAGGAAGTTTTTAAAAAACGTTTTTTCTTAATAATGTTATGAAATAAGATAGTTACATGTAAAGAATCTAACAAGGTCAGTCATTAAAAACATTTTCTAAATATGATTTATTCTGCTTACTGGCCTCATAAATCATCTAGGATAGGACCACTGTCAGCCTCAGAGCCTAGCACAGAACCTGGCACTTAATGCGTGTTTGTTGAGTATGAATGGATTGGGTCCAGTGTCAAATGATACACCGTGAAAGTTATTCCATCACTTCTCCGTGATGAAAAAAGATTTGCCCAAAAGTGTCTGTTGTATGAAAGTCATATGGGGTAGAAATTAAACTGTAAATGAGTTAAGGAGCTGTAACCTTGGCGCTATTCCAAATCTCCAACAATTGAGTAGTTAATTAGTGCCCCTGCATCCATTTAATTTGTCCATTTATCTCTTGGTTCGTTCACTGTCATTTATTTCTCTCTGCTGGTGCCAAGTTACGTGATAGGCTGCTGGGAAGCAGACAAGCAAGATCTCTGCTTTCAGGCTTTCAAACACAGCGATTCAGCAGCGTGGTAAGACGTGTGCTCATGATACATACTATGTGCCGTGGGACCACAGGTTAGAAGGATAAACTCCCGGAGTTTTGCTCTTCCTCAGAGGGTCAAGGAATGTTTCCCAGAGAAGTGACTTGCAAGGTAGCAGAGAGGAATGTGGAAGGGAGGAATTCCAGGCTGAGAAGAAAGTGTTTGGAAAGGCAAATGTTCAGTGAATCATATGGTGAGATGCCATTTTCAAATGTATAATGCACCTCTTTGCTCACTGTCCATCATTGCCCCATCCAGCCACACTGTCAGCTTTCAGCTCTGGGAACAACCTGTGTTTACAGGGTCTTTCCTCCATCTGGAATACCGGCCCCCAGCTCTTGGCTATCTCCAACGCTCCTCCTTCTGGGATTGAGCGTTGGAGGAAATTGCACCTGCTCAGAGAAGCCTGTCCTGACACCCACCTGAAGAAGATTTTGTGCTATTGTCCCCACCATCCACACTTGTCACTATTGCTCATTGCTTTTGTTCACTTGTTTGTTTACTTTAGTGTTGATAGGTCCCCAAGACCGTGCTCTCCATATGGGCAGGGACCAAGGTTGTCTTGTTCATGATTGTGTCCATAGTGCCTTGTACAGTGCCTGTTCTGTAGGGATGATAGATCCTTGTGAATGAATGAATGAGTGAGTGAATGAATGAAAACGCAGAGTCACTTAAAAGAACAAAAGCACTTGTAATGGACTTGCTATTCCTGTTTATTCTTTGAAATTTGAGGTAATTCTTGACTAGCCACTTAGGATCTCCATTAAGAACCGTAGTCAAGACCTTTGGGTATTACCTCAAAGTAAAACGAAGTGGGAGTATTTTGGATCTTTGAAAGTTAACTTGAAAAAAATCTAAGGACTCTTTAAATTGAATATATAGGGAAGAGAGAACTCCTACTCAGAATACTTAAGTTACAAACACAAGAAAAATTCTTAGATTAAAAAAATTGAACAAGTCATTAAGTCAAACTGTTTTTAAATAGTAATTTTGTAAAGTTATTTATGACACTTTTTTATGTGTATTCTCAGTTCTCTAAAACCTCCTGATAATTTTGGTGATTTACTCTTATCTGTGCTTTGAACACTTTATTCTTACAATTAATATCATTATTTTTAACTTACTGAAACCTTTCAACTTATGTAATCAGTAATGTTCTCAAGCTGATATTAACCTTTTATTTATTTATTTATTTATTTATTTGAGATGGCGTCTCATTCTGTCACTCAGGCTGGAGTGCAGTGGTGCGATCTTGGCTCACTGCAACCTCTACTTGCCGGGTTCCGGCGATTCTCCTGCCTTAGTCTCCCAAGTAGCTGGGATTACAGGCTCCCGCCACCACGCATGGCTAATTTTTGTATTTGTATTTTTAGTAGAGATGGGGATTTGTCATGTTGGCCAGGCCTGTCTTGAACTCCTGACCTCAGGTGATCCACCCACCTCGGCCTCCCAAAGTGCTGGGATTACAGGTGTGAGCCACTGAGCTCAGCCTCATATTAACCTTTTAATTCAATACAGTATTCCCGTAACAGACCTTCTCCCATTGATGGGCTCATTTTTATTGCTCTTTGTTCTCTACTGATTCTGTCAGTTTTTAGAGCCCATAAAATGGCTTATTTCTACACCATCTTATCCACATTCAGATTTTTCATATAGCATGTCACACACAGCATAAGACATTTTCCATAACATATTATGAGTTGATGATTTCTATCATGTTGAAGAAGATTATACAACAACATTTATCTTGTAAATTCTCTTATAATGGCAGGTAAAAAAATGTTATGTGAAATGGCACATTGAAAGAAAGGAAAATCTAAAGGTGGGTTGCTTAAATGATTGTGATTGTTTTTCCCATTGGATCTTCTGCAGATGAGAGCTCCCTGCATAGATCACCCAAGGGGTGGCAGATCGGGCTTCTCAGTTTCAGCCAGGGGTGGACGGTTTGCACCTCCTGATGTGTTCATCAGCAACATGATGAAGCCAGTGTCCTTGGCTACTGATTCCAACCTTTTGTTCTCTTCTTGGAGAAATGGGGAAAAAGATACACTTAACGTACTAGTGTAGATGTTGGTTATCTTTATTTGTGAAGAAATTTTTTTGTTTACCTCTCATTTTATTCACTCGTTCAGTAAATATATCATTTTATTCATTCGTTCAGTAAATATTTATCCACCCACCTACTATGTGCTAGGCACTGTGATAGTCACTAGGCATTAAAAAAGTATATTGATGATTGATGCTAAGATTATTTTCAAACTATTTTAAGAGAGGACTCCTAAATTAAAAGAAATTATGTATCAACAGACAAATGCCCTTTTATTTTTTTCCCTACAAAATTGCTACTGGCTAGAGAATGATGATGATTTGCACTTCTGACATCATTGCCTAATGTTGGGTTTCTGTGCCTGGGCTCTTCATGCTGTGGAGGCAAATGGTGTTTTGAGTGTCTTAATTTCACCGGAACACTGCACCTGTTGCTGGCTATTCTTGTATATGAAATCCAGACCCTAGAGTCACTTGCTTTCATTTCCTTTTTCTCCTCCCTCTTTCCGGTGTGTGTGTGTGTTGGGGGGGGTCGGGGGCGGCAGATTAGTAGCTTCTGTGAAGAGTAACCACCTTCCTGTTCTGTCAAGGCTATGATTTTAGCGCCCCCAGGAGTGGTAGTGTTGCGTCACTCTGTCATCTGTTGCCTAAAGACTCATAATCTGGGCAGCCTCAAGAGTTTGAGGTGTGGGTTTGTGCCCAAGTTTGGGGTTCTAGGGGAGGGGTGAAGTGGAACAGGCTTTCAGCAACTGCTGCCGCCACCTGATACCTGGAACCTTACTGCTGTTGAGGAACATGTATTTCCTCTTGGCTTCATCTGCTGTTTGGCTATGACTGAGAAAGACAGGAGGTATTGCATAGTATCATTTACTTTCATGAAAATAACTCTGACATCTCTAGGCTTCATGTTGGTTCAGGCAATGCTCTCAAAAGCCAGGGAGCTGCTTTGCAAGATGCATGCTATGGCTGAAGGAACGGCTCAATAGCTGGGACCTGGCCCTGAGGTTAAAGCTACTCACAGCATGAATTTGGTGTTTTACTTTGTGTCCTGAAACCTCAGTAACATCATTTTTCAAGTGAGAGTTGAAATATTGACACAGCTTAACTTGAGAGAATTTTGAAGGCATCAGTGAAAATAAATTGAACGAACTTTGAAGTTCAGAGATCTCTAAAAGCGAATACAGACCAAATTATATCCTGATGATCAAGTAGGAACATCCGTAGTTCCAGTACTATAGTTCACTGACAACCTCCAGGAAGTTACGATAGCCTAACATTCCTAATTTAAAACCAACTTTGTCATGTTTAATTTATTTATACTTTTATAGATAGACAGATTTACTACTGGACATTCTCTGGCAGAGAAAAATTTCATGGAAAGTGAAGTTTAATGTGAAATGACACATAAGTGGTCCCGACTTGCAAGCTTAGGAATGGCTTGTTCACCACTACCTTGGAATAAGAGAGCCCAGCTTTGTTCTTGTCTTATTTCTGGATCACCCTTTCTCCTTTGTACCTTCTGACATTGTTTCTGAGTTCCCTCCTCCCATCTGCCACCTGCTCCTTTGCAACTCTGTAGAGCATCTTAATAATAGGTTGTTTGTGCCTGTCTTGCCTCTGCAGCGCTCACTCCCACCTGTTTCCTCAGCCTCTGCCTTCTCCTTTCCCCCTTTTGGCATGCTGTGGCCTGCCTCCATAGTTGAACCTGATCCCTGAGGCAATGATATGGCAGGTGCCTCAACTCTCCATCTATAGTACTTGCCTGGCCTGGCCTGGGAACCGGCTCTTTCACTGCTGTACTGCATGGAACAGAGTAGGCGCTGCTTAAACCTATCAGCTGCCTGGCTGTCTCAAATGCTCTTTCCAGGAACTCTGGCACTGTGAACCCACTGCTGAATCTCGTGGCTGATAAATAAACTCTCAAGTGTTAATTGTGACTTGAATTCTCTAGTTCTCACCTGACCACCTCTTAATGTCATCCTGGAACTGTCTTTATATCATCTTGGAAACCCTGGAGCTGATTTGAAATACCTCTGGTCAGTTCCTCAGCATCAGTTCTGTCTAATGAACACCTAGATTCTTCATTGTCTCCTCACTCTTGGCTCTAAGTTATCACAAGTAGATGATTATGTCTCATTCCCAAGTAGAGATAGGACACATGAGAGTGGGTGGGTGTGCCCATAGTTAGACAGGACTATCTTTGTGTGGCACCAGCTGCGGCAGGATCTACCGATGACACACATGTTAATACCCATGTCTTCTGAGTGGCCAGCGTCCTCAGATTTGCATGTGGGCATTTGCAAGAGGAAGCACACAGATCCTGTGATCAGGGCTGAGATGCATACAGGTGTGTCTGCTGGGCTGCAGCAGGTGGTGGCCAGTGGAAGACAGGTTGTAGGCAGGGAAAGTGTTGCCTCATAGAGGGTGATCCTGATATGGTGGGACCTTCATTCCAGACTCCGACATCGCCATGGGCAAGCTGAATGACAGTAAACAACCTTCAGGGCTTGGAGACATCAGCACACTCGCCTGCGGAGAGCCAGCCAGAAGACAGGCAGTGGCACAAGTTTTCTGAGGTAGAGATTGTGACTGTAGGTGATCAAGGAACAAAATATTATGAAGACCACATTGGGGTTCATAGGCTGCTGGCCCTGTAGGACACGTGGTCACTTTTCCCACCTGTTTTTTTTTTCCTGCCAACACCAAAGAATAATCTCTAGGTGTCTCTTCTTCACAACTTCCCATGAAGCTTGAAAGTTCTAGAGCTCACCAGAAATTAGAAAAATTTTCCTCACTATGACAGCAAGTGTGCTTCAAGAAAACTCACTTGGCTGACCTTTGTTCCACAGCCCAGCAGGTTGCCACCTGGTTTATAAAAACAGATTATGGAGACAGTCCAAAAAAATTACTCCCTCTTTTTTTTTAAGTAATATTTTAAAATTCCTTTCTTTTTGAAGTATTTGGGTTGTTTTATTAATTTCATTCACTGTTGCCTTAAATGACAATTCTTGCCTCCTTGAAGAACTCTTGGCCTTCCTTCCTGCCACTAGAGTGAGAAGTTCTAAGCTGGAGGGGCCATCCTAGGGTTGACTGCTTTAAGCAGCCGGTCATGTAGGGTTGCGCCTGTGGCCCTGGCAGATTGGACCCAGTTTCTACCAAGTGGTGGCATCACTTGGCTTCCATGTAGTGTTTTTCTGTTCTCCTGCAGATCGCTGTCAGCCCCTGGAGGCCTCACCCACTGGGTTCCAGACAGCTGCCACTTCTGTTTAGAAGCAACACTGTCAGTGAGAAACCCTGCCACACAACACACACACACAGACACACACACAGACAGAGACACACACACAGGCACACACACACACACCACACACACACACACCACACACACACACACACACACACATGAGAGGAGGGCCACCCCAGGAGGAAACCCTGAATTCTCCCCTCTTAGCACACTCCTTCTATCTCCTGGTGGAGGGAGAAGCTGTGTGCCCCTATTACTACCTCTCTTTACCTCCTCATTAAGGGCTTTGGTGCGATTATTGTCTCCCTTTTAATCTCACTACTTGCATGCAGCTTTCTTGAGAAAGGTTATAATTTAATCCTGAAATACAACTTCTAGGAGTTTTCTTTTTAATTCATCATTCCAAGTAGGTGTCTTTGTCTGTTGCCACATTAGAAAATGAAACCAATACTTAAATATGATTTCCCCGCTTTTATTGGCATGCTATTTAAGGTCCGCTTCTGAGGTCTGGCTCCGTGTGGTTTGGAATACTTTATTATTATTATTATTATTATTATTATTATTATTATTTTGAGATGGAGTCTTGCTCTGTCTTCCAGACTAGAGTGCAGTGGTGCGATCTTGGCCCACTGCAACCTCTGCCTCCCTGGTTCAAGCGATTCCCCTGTCTCACCCTCCCGAATAGCTGGGATTACAGGCACATGCCACCATGCCTGACTAATTTTTGTATTTTTAGTAGAGATGGAGTCTTACCATGTTGGCCAGGCTGGTCTCGAACTCCTGACCTCAGGTGATCCACCCGCCTCAGCTTCCTAAAGTGCTGGGATTATAGGCATGAGCCATTGCGCCCAGCCTGGAATATTTTCTAAGCTCTTTGATGATGGCGGCTTAGATTTAACTCTCTCTGACTTAATTTTGTTGATTATAATGTCATTCAATTCTATTAGTATACTCATATGGAAACAAAGGCATGATTTCAGATTTTATTTATATCTTCATGCTTTGGAAAAACAATCTCATGAGAAATCACTCAGCCCATTAAATACCATCCTTGACATTACTTTTTTGGGTTTGCTTGTTTTTAAAACAGTTTTTATTGGCTTTTGCTTTTTATAATTTTTTGAAACATACCAACAGTAGCATAAGGAGTATTTTTAGACATGTGCTTTTAAAATCATGTGAAAATTCTTTTAATGTCAACATGAAGAGTTTTGTTTATAGTCATTACTGTGATCAAGAACTGAGGTAGAATTTCCTAGCTGGACACAAATGGGTTAAAAAAAACCCGACATGCTCTTTGATTATTGGATAAGTTGTATTCTAACAATATTACTCTGATGAAGATATTAAGGGGAGTTAATTAGATTGTGAGACTCTTAAGGACAGTTGATGCCTTTTTCATTTTTGCATTCTTCTTGGGTGCCGTGTAGTTGATCAGTATAGTCATGGGACTTAGTTCCGATTGTAGGGAGCTGTGTGAACTGCATGAAGCAGACGAGACTCCATCCTTGCATGGGAAACCTTTAAGGATTTTGAAGCTGGGCAGGTGCAGGTTAATAGAAAGATCACTCTAGGCTCTGTGGGAGAGTGATTCGGAGGGAAGAGCCCCTAGAGGCCCAGGGAACATTGCAGGTGGCTCTGCCAGGAGACCAGCTAGAAGATGTGGTGAGGGTGGGCGGGAGATGGATGAAACTGTGGATTTCATAGGTACAGATTCATCATCCTTCATCTGTAGCTACACTATTGAAGAAGACCTCTGAAAACCAGAAGGTGTTTTATTTGTAGTTCATTTGGCAAGAAAACTTGAGTTTGACCTGAACTCATCTGGTGTTGAAGCATGAGTTGAACAGCTGGGACTCTTTTAAAGTCCTTATGTATGTCAGGCATCCTTCATAAACATATGTATTTGCTGCAGGGCTATTAATGTGTTTGATTAGGGGAAATTGCCCTGGATCTTGCTGTTTTTTGTTTTCACTGTAATATATGACTTGTGCTATATAACTTTTCTCAAATGGGAAGAGTTCGGTTCAGCAGCACCTCTGGCCCTAGGGTTTTGGAAAAGAGGTTGTGAAACTCTTTGACGTGTGTTTACGAGATAAGGTTGATGAAACTGACTGATAAGAAATGGAGGAAAATCTGTGGAAGAAAAGTATTTCTGGGAAGACTCAAAAGTTAATGATGACACTGCCTCATTAACATTGAAGGGAAGTGGAACTTTAGGAAGGGTCAGAAATATTAATTAGATAGGCATGATTTATTGAAAAGGATGCATCTTGAATTTTTGAAATGTTGTTTGTATGTGATCTTGGATTGAATCGTGGACCAGAAAAAGGGGGCAATTGCAGAAATTTGAAAAAGATCTGTAGCTTAGTTCATAGTTTTACATCTACGTGAATTCTCTGGTTTTCATCATTGTACTGAGTTATGTAAGATGGTAATATTTGGGGAAGTTGGACGAAGGGAACATGAGAACTCTGTGTACTCTTTTCTTTCTTTCTTTCTTTTTTTTTTTTTTACCACTTCTTTTTATAAGTCTAAAAATTATTTCAAGATAAAACTTTGAAAAATGAGAAAAAGAGATGTTTGTCCTATCAGGGAATGGTATCATTCATGATGCTTTTAAGTAGAGAGTTTCTATGAGCAGAAGTCTAGTTTTCTAGGAGAATTCAAAGTCTAGAAGTGCAAATAGAGTAAAATTTCAGTCAGGCCTTCACCCCCTCCCACTTTTTTCTTTTTAAAAAAGCTGACCTGATTTCTATCGTAAGATTATCTTTTTATATTCTGATCTGAGAAAAATGCTTGATTCTAGCATAATCGTATAAAGAAGAGTTCTAGGCCGGGCGTGGTGGCTCACGCCTGTAATCCCAGCACGTTGGGAGGCCAAGGTGGGCAGATTGCTTGAGGTCAGGAGTTTGAGACCAGCCTGACCAACATGGTGAAAGCCATCTCTACTAGAAATATAAAAATTAGCCAGGCATGGTGGCGCCCGCCCGTAATCCCAGCTACTCGGGAGGCTGTGGCAGGTGAATTGCTGGAACCTGGGAGGTGGAGGTTGCAGTGAGCTGAGATCGATCGCACCACTGCACTCCAGCCTGGGTGACATAACAAGACTGCGACTGCGTCTCAAGAGAAAAAAAAGAAGAGTTATAAAATGGAGAGCTCATGGGAAGTGTCATAACTTGCCCCTTGCATTTAGTCTCCCTGGTGTTGGAGGGTGTGGTTTGGCCCTAGTTCTTGTTTGTAGTAGTAGCTCTGCAGGGTGAGATATAGGTGTATTAGTTAGGACTGACAGTTATAATATGATGTTCAAAGCCAAGAGGGTTTACAGATAACAGGGAAGAATGAAGAACATGTGTACCCTTCATGGCCAAGGTCAGCTTGCCTGGATTTTGTGGTGCTGATGCTGCTGGGTGTATATTTCCTCCATGGAGAGAGGATTCGTATCTGAATTCCTTTGCTTCCCTCTCTCACTTCGTCACTACCTCCTGTAGTTTCAGCTAATTTGTTCTGTAATTCTCTCTCCACTCCAATTCTTTCTTTCCTTTTTGATGAGAGTAGACCTAGGCTGGCAGCCAGTTGCTATTGAGCTATAATAGAGCTAGTGGTATGAACAAAATTTGATTACTGCTGTCAACACCAGATTGAATAAGAAAGTGCATACCCTAGACAGATACTTGCAACATAAATGGTCTATTGATTTCACAAGAACTAGAAAATGAGGCCACCGTGTAATCTAGCAGAAGAACGGATCTGTGAATAGAGTGGGTCCTGACATTGCACAACAGTTTTCAAAAGTGCCCCCCTATTGATCTTTTTAGAAGAATCTTCAGATAAACTGATTTTAGCTTCTGATTTTCCTCACCATCAAGTGTTTACAGAAACTCTAATGAAGACTTTGCACTTGTGTGTGTTCAATGGTTTGCTTTTCCTACATAGAATCTAGTTTGGAAGTTACATTGGCTGTTACAGACCTTATTTGCTCCTCAGCTATCACGACATTTCCACTTAGCTTAATACAAATGTTTTAGAAGTTTCCCACTATGGAAAGTTCTATTTGACATATGAAAGTTCAACGGTCAATTTCATAGTCAGCTCTACGGCAAGAAATAAATAAAACAAGGGATTACAGAGTATAGCCTTGGGACATGGGAAATTTTTTAGAAGACGGATGAGTCAATATTATTAATACATGTTGCAAGGCCCGAGGCCTTACATCAAAAAATAAAGAAAAAAGTTTTTATTTTTTAAAGTTAATAGCCTTCTGATATTTTCTTTGTTGTACTTTGTATAGTTTTTGTTCTGTTTAGTTTTGGGGGGGATCAAAAAATAAATCCTAAAATAGAATGTTTTAGGAAAAAGATAATTAACATCATTGTACATGAATTTGCTCAAACACAGTAAGGTCTGAAAAAAAAAGATCTTCTCTTTGATGTTGATTTGTTTGAATAATTACTATTTTCCCAGTACTGCACTTTTGAGAGGGAAGGAGAAATTGTTGCTAGTGTCTAGATTTTGACTTGTCTTCTGTGGCTACCTTCAAAATTTGAGATCCTTAATCTTAAATCACATCTGGTCTAACAATTCTTCTTATAAACAGTTATGACTATTTACTGACAAAAGGCTGCTTTTATTGTGCCTGTTTCTATTTCAGAGGAAGACACATAAAGACAGGTGGAAAGAACTGATTTGTAAAGATTGAAATGTCATATTTACATTCAGAATTTCATTTCCTTACCAGTTTTCAGAAGAACCCTTTGGTGGAGGAAACAGGGCCAACTTCTTTCACATCCTCTTACTGTAGATAGAAATATGAAGGCCAGCAATATTTAGCTGGTATGAGCCCATACTGCTGTATCAGAAACAATGTTGAAAGTCTTTGATTCCTATTGGAAAATAGCCACTGTTAAAGATGGACACCTTCAGGACCTCATTCAGCGTTGTAGCCAGTATCCGTTCTGACTAGGTGGTGCCCACACCTCACTGGCTGTTCTGTATTTTGAATATTTAGTCCTGATTCTAGAAATGAAGACATTTTTGGGCTATGGATAAAAGACGGGTTTCGATAGCCGTTAAGGAAATGCAAATCAAACCACAGTGAAATGTCACTTCATACCCAGTAGGATGGAAATAATAAAACAGACAAATAATAACAAATATTGGTGAGGATGTGGAGAAATGGGTATCCACATACACTGCTAGTGGGACTGTAAAAGGATGCAGCTACTTTGGAAAGCTGTCTGGCAGTTCTTCCAAAGTTTAAGCATAGGGTTGCCATATGACTCAGCAATTCTACTTCTGGGTACACATGCGCGCTCACACACACACACACACACACACACACACACACACACACACACCCCCATACCCAAGAGACATGAGAATGTATGCCCACATCAAAAACTTGTACACAAATGCTCATAGCAGAATTATTGATACTAGCTAAAAGATAAAAACAACCCAAATGTTCATGAACTGATAATAATAAAATATGGTCTGTTGATACAGTGGAATATTTTAAAAAGAAATTAAATACCCATACATACTACAACATGCATGGACTTCAAAAACATTATGCTAAGTGAAATAAGTTAGTCACAGAAAACCATATAGTGTATGATTTCTCTTATATGAAATGTACAGAATAGGTAACTCTATAGAGACTGGAAGTAGATTTTAGTGGTTGCCTTGGGCTAAGAGATGGAGATCGATTCTGATGATGGTTGTAGAATTCTTTGACAATACTAAAAATCATTAAATTATACAGTGTAAATGAGCTAATTGTATAATATATGAATTATATATCAATAAAGTTTGATGCAAAAAAAGATTAATGGGTATTGACTATGGGACATCATCTGTATCACTGCATTTTTCTCAGTCTCCCTCCCTGTGACAGTCCTAGAAGAAGTCATAGAAGGTGAAGTCAGCCCGTCCATTTTACAGATTTGGAGACTGAGGCTTAGAGAGAGAGAGAGTATTTTGCCAGAGTCAAACAGCTACTAGTCTAAGGAAAATACAGAGATGAGGAGGAGAAGCATAGGGGAAGTACTGTTAGTTTCTCTTTTCTGTATCACAGTACAGTAGCAGGATGAGAGACGCCTTTGAATTCAAACCTGTGTGTATCCTGACAAAGATACGTATTCTATGAAAAGTCTTTGTTAATAAGTAGAAGATTTCTATTTCACAACAAGCAAGAAAAAGAATGAGAGAAGGACTAGAAAGTAGATGTGATCATATGAATAATGATTTTCCTTGGTTTTTGCATGTATGTGGTGGACACCTGCAGAAGTGACAGCAGGAGTTTGAGACCAGCCTGACCAACATGGTGAAACCCCGTCTCTACTAAACACGCACACACACACACACACACACACACGCGTGTGCACGCGCGCACACAATTGCCGGGTGTGGTGGTGGGCGCCTGTAATCCCAGCTACTTGGGAGGCTGAGGCACAAGAATCACTTGAACCCAGGAGGCGGAGGTTGCAAGTAAGCCGAGATCACGCCATTGCACTCCAGCCTGGGTGACAAGAGTGAAAAAAAAAAAATGATAATAAAGAGAGCAAGGTGACCACAAAAGAGAATAGGCTGGAAAAATTAGTCTAAATGGTGGCCTCTTATCTTACAGCTGCATATGGTTAAGTTTATTTTTTCCCTAATAGCAAATTCTAAGGGATGAAGGAGAAATCCTTTTCAGTTTTACTTCCCCAAGGTATGTATAACTACTACAGTGAAATAATAAGTCCAATTTATTCTTTGAAGTATAGTTAATATGTAACGAAACTCCTAAGGCCAGTTGTATACCCAGGGCAAACGCCTTCTAACATCTTTATTTATCTACGCAGTGGGTAGGGAGGTGGGTGGAGTGCCCCTTCCCAGCTGACACTGTCAAAACAGGAAGCAAAGTTATAATCTCTGTCATAGGAACATGAATAGAGGCGCTTAGTTGTGACTATTAAAAAAACAAAAAACCTACCTAAGGAGTTTTCACTGACTACAAAGTGTAACTTCCTCTCTGGTGTTTAGAGGAGGTGGGGTTAGGTTTAGTCAGATCCTCTCATGGGAAAAATAAAAGCCACCGAAAAAAAAAAAAAAACCAAAAAAAACACAGGACATCCCAGTGTGCAGTTCGAAGGCTGCTTTTGTTGTCCACTTCCTCCACATCTTTTTCCTCATCACCTAAGCAGATGTAGGTGATGAGCGGCCCGGCAGCCACCACGTTTCATTGGAAAAAGTGCAGATTGGATTTGCCAGGGCAGGTAGCTCTCCAGGCTTGCAAGCGATTACCAGGTAAGTTTGTCAACTTGCACGACTCCCAGCCAGTGAGGTTTTCATAAGAAATGTCTATGAAGACAGGGCTCTCTCGTTCACTTTTGTTAAGCAACAAAGCTTAGGACCAGGCTGGTGACGGGAACAGACAGCCTGTCCTTCTTGCTGCCACATCTGTTGTGGACCCTCAAGGGTAGAGACCAACGTTGTCTGCTTCACACTTCTCTTCAGGAAGTGATAATTCACCAGAGTTATTAGCTTCTTTGGAAGAAGCCTTCCAGGATCCCTACATTTGTGATAGCAAATGTGCTTCACTTTACCTCCCTGTATTTTCAAAATAGCTTACTCTGTGCTGACTGTTTACTGCCATCTAGAGAAGCAGCCTCCTTTGTGGTGTTGGTAGAGTACTCCTTTGAGTATTGGTAGACCTCATCCCATATTGTATTTGATTTACTCTGTTGGCTAAAAAGGCATTTTACTTCTTGAAATATTTAGTTTCGACCAGAGAAAGGGGAGAATAAAACGTCTGTACTTTGGGGGACAGTATGAGTGCTGGGGTTTCTGTTTCAGTGCAGGCTTGTCTATGAGACGTGTATATGCATAACTTCATGTAGGGAAAGTGTCATGCACTTTTCTCTCGCTGAAGTTTACTTCCGGGGTGACTTAGTTTTTCTGATCAGTTGAGACGTTCATATCTTGTTTAATGTATACATGTGTGTACTGGTTGTATGAGCTTTTGGAAGGGAAAAAACTCCAAGTGATGTGTTTTATTTGATCATACATATCATGCATGAATGTTGTCACTATGAAAAAACTTCGAGGCTGGTTGGTTTTCTTTTTTAATGTTTTCCTTTCTTGTGGAATTACTCTTTCCCTCTTAATGTTTTCCTTCTTAGCTTCAGTGAATGAGGTGGTAAGGGGTTTTAAGTGTTGTCTCTGTAGAGCAAATTCAAACCAAAATGATTGGAGCAGCCCATATTTTCTTAGTGAATTGGGTTTCTTGAACAAGTGGCATAGGAGACTGGTGTGCTACAATTCTCATCATTAACTGTTACCTCTTTCTTAAATAACCATATGATCCCAACACAACATCAAAATACCTCTCAGGGACCTGAATTAAAACTCCATGTGGGCCAGGCACGATGGCTCATACCTGTGATCCAAGCACTTTAGGAGGCTGAGGCAGGAGGATCACTTGAGGCCTGGAGTTCGAGACCACTCTGGGCAACATAGGGAGATTCCATCTCTACAAAAAATTAAAAAATCAGCCAGGCATGGTGGCATATGCCTGTGGTCCCAGCTACTTAGGAGACTGAGGTGGGGGGATAGCTTGAATCTAGGAGTTTGAGACTAGTGAGCCATGATCATGCCACTGCATTCCAGTTTGGACAACAGAGGGATACCTTGTCTCAAAAACCTGCATAGGGGCAGCAATTGCAGGCTTGTGGCCTTTCGAAGAGTTCCTTTGATTGTCACTAAATCCTCTCTCTTTCCCCGACATTAAGAGTCTCTGTAGTCAGCTAGTCTTCATCAAAGGGTCTTGCTACAAAGGGTCTAGGGTAACCTTAATGGTTGAAATCAGAAGACAGCTAGAAGAAAAGTACAAACAAACCTTCAAATAATAAGCAGGCTTTGGTCGGGGGCCGTGGCTCACGCCTGTAGTCCCAGCACTTTGGGAGGCCAAGGCAGGCAGATCACCTGAGGTCAGGAGTTCTAGACCAGCCTGGCCAACATGATGAAGCCTTGTCTCTATGTCTCTACTAAAAATACAAAAATTAGTCAAGTGTGGTGGCATGTGTCTGTAATCCCAGCTACTTGGGAGGCTGAGGCAGGAGAATCACTTGAACCTGGGAGGCGGAGGTTGCAGTGAGCTGAGATCAAGCCATTGCACTCCAGCCTGGGTGAAAGAGCAAAACTCTGTCTCAAAAAAAAAAGAGAAAAAAAAAAAAGCAGTCTTTTAAATGAATAGCAACAGTGTTAAATATATTTAAATGATGTGCTGGTTGAGTTCTGGTACATTTAGATAACATTCTTTCCTGCCCTATGACCAATCAAAAGGCTTTAGGAAAATAGCATTTTTAAAATTAAAATGTATTTCAGTGCATGTTATTTTAATAAAGATAGAAAACCAATGTGTACATGATTTCAAATTTCACAGGGGCCTAGATTCTCCTCTCATCAGTTGTTATTGAACTGATTTTTTTGTGTGTGTCCATAGTGTAGACTCTTTAGTGATCTTGTTAGAAATAAGGACATTAAATTTAATGTTAAAAATAATATTTTCAGCCAGGCGCAATGGCTCATGCTTGTAATCCCAGCACTTTGGGAGCCCGAGGCGGGCAGATCACCTGAGGTCAGGAGTTCAGGCCAGGAGCCTGGCCAATGTGGTGAAACATCGTCTCTACTAAAAATACAAAAATTAGCTGGGTGTGGTGGTGTGTGCCTGAAATCCCAGCTACTTGGGAGGCTGAGGCAGGAGAATCGCTTGAACCCAGGAGGCGAAGGTTGCAGTGAGCTGAGATTGCACCACTGCACTTCAGCCCGGGCATCAAGACGAGACTCTGTTTAAAAAAAAAAAAAAAATCTCTATCTCTATCACTATCTCTATCACTATCTCTCTGTCTATCATCTATCTATCTATCTATCTATCTATCTATCTATCTATCTATCTATCTATCATCTATCATCTATCTATCTATCATCTATCTATCTATCATCTATCTATCTATCATCTATCTCTCTATCCAGCTCTATCATCATTTTCACTAGATGTTAACAATAATATAACTGAGATAAACCAAAGTTTTAAAACAAGCTTGAAAATGTGAAATGAATAATTTGGAGGCGCGACTGGCCATTTAGGCATCTATGAAGGCCCAGATGACTCATGTCTGGAAATTGCCGCTGCTCAGGAAACCGCCGCTGCTCAGGAAACCACTCCTGGGAGCCCTGCTCGTTTTGCCATCCTTCCTGCTGTCTTGCCTGCCAACAAGACTCTATGTCAGCTGTTTCCTTTTTAGATGGAAGGGTTAAAAGATTCACTACTTGGGTCCATTAGAATCACCAACATGCTGGTGCCCCACAGTCAGAGATCGTGACTTGATTGGACCGAGGCCCTGCTCTGTAGCTTGTCAAAAGCCAGCCAAGGGTGTCCAATGTGGAGGGTACAGGGGAATGTATTCGTCCCCCACTAGACTGAAAGCTCCATGGGAGGGACTAGAGGCAGCTTTGTTACTACTGCCCCCAGCACCTGAATGTGTGCCTGATGTGCAGAAGAGGCTCAGTAGCTACTTGTGGAATGAATGAATTAATGAGTTCCTTTGAGTAACAGGAAGTTGGAAGAAGATTGGACAGAGGCTTAGTTATGGTCTTTGCTGATGTAGGAGACTGTGCTATGTTAGGCTGAACAGTGGCTGTCATCTTGGAAGACACTCCAGGAAAAGGTCACAGGGGAACAGGTGGCTGATCTGGGGGAACGCTGAACAGACCTCTCAGAAGAGACAAGGCTCCAGGGCAGTGGTGTCCTTATGAGGCAAGGCAGGTTGAGAACTTTGGGAAAGAGAATTTCATCAGGGGCTGGGTGTGTGTGTGTGTGTGAATGTGGATGTGAGGCCAGGTGGGGACACTCCTGGGAGAATCTCCTGAACCATGGCTCATTCTTTGTTTTTTTTTTGAGACAAAGTCTCGCTCTGTTGCCCAGCCTGGAGTGCAGTGACACAGTCTTAGCTCACTGCAGCCTTGACCTCCCAGGCTCAAGTGGTCCTCCCACCTCAGTCTCCCGAGTAACTGGGACTGCAGGTATGTGCTCCCGTACCTGGCTAATTTTTAGTAGTTTTTCTGTAGAGATGGGATCTCGCTATGTTGCCCAGGCTGGTCTTGAACTCCTGAGCTTGAGTGATCCTCCCCCCTCGGCCTCCCAAAATGCTGGGATTACAGGCCTGAGCCACCATGCCCAGCCGTGACTCACTCTTAAAGGAGCTCAAGTCTTTTGTGTTGGAACTCCAGGAGGTTGACAACCACACTCATCTATTCAGTCAGCATTTGCTAGGTACCTAGCACATGCTCAGCTCTCGGGAGGTATGGGGATATGAAAATGAAGGTGATTTGGTTCTTCCCCTGTGCAGGTTAGGACCTGGAAAGGATGGTGTGTGAAGTGAATGCTAGATTTGCTGGTATCTGAAAGGAAGGAACGTGGTCATCTTTGTCATATGTTAGGGATTGCCGGACCCACCAGTTGACTATATCCAAATAAAGGAACACAGAATTTGGAGTGATCACAGGGCAGTGAAATTTGTCTGGGAAGATGTCTTAGGACTTGTGAATTTTTTACAGATCTTAATAATTATAGAGAAAATGAGTAAGTCGTTAGGAAGACCAGGTAACTATAACTTACAGAGGTGAGAGAATGAGAATTGTTAAGTTGGGAGAAAAAGATTAGAAAGAGTGACATGTGAAAGAAAGAATCTTGGGTGGAGAAAATGAGAAATGGGATTAACATGGTACTGAGCGGTTCTTTTTTTGTTTTTTTTTGAGACGGAGTCTCGCTCTGTTGCCCAGGCTGGAGTGCAGTGATGGGATCTCGGCTCACTGCAAGCTCCGCCTCCCAGGTTCACGCCATTCTCCTGCCTCAGCCTTCCGAGTAGCTGGGACTACAGGCGCCCGCCACCACGCCTGGCTAATTTTTTGTATTTTTAGAGGCGGGGTTTCCTCGTGTTAGCCAGGGTGGTCTCGATCTCCTGACCTCGTGATCCGCCCACCTCGGCCTCTCAAAGTGCTGGGATTACAGGCATGAGCCACGGCGCCCAGCCCTGAGCAGTTCTTTAAGGGATGGGACTTGGCCCTCAAGATCTGGGTTTCCATTACCCCTGCCATCGGCAGGGCAAGTCACTGAACCTCTGAGAAGGGAACTCCCAACCAGCAGGATCACAGGATCTCCCAACGAGGGAGGATGCCCCGGGAGAGTGTGGTCAGGATTCATGATGTTACACATGTTAAAGTTCTTTGCAAGCTATAGAAATAGTTCCAGGTAAATAAATGGAGTAATAAATTCTGTAAAAATTATAAAACCCTAGTCTGTTGATAATGAGCTCTTTTAGGTAGAGTCTAGGGTAGGAAATCAAACATTATATTCATTATGGTACTTGAAATATATTTAAGCTGAAGCTGTGCACTCCGTTATGTTTTTGGTATATTTTTCCTTGGCATTACTTGAAAGGCACGCTCATGAAACTGGATTTGGATCCAGTTTCATGTTTTCACTTGGGTTCTCTGACCCCTACTTAGAGGGCACCAGGTGCTTCCTATTCTGTTTGCAAATTCAAGACTTGGTTGGAGGGCCATTCAGGGGACTGGTGTGGGATTAGATAGGATCTGGACACAGCGACTCCCTTGCTCCTGCTCCAGTATTTTGACCTTAATTTGAACAGTTCAATGAACTGGCAACTCAAGTCGTTTTTTTCCCACTGAACTAGAACTTTCATTGTTTTGCAGAGGAAGATGACTCATAGCCGAGTTCTACCATTGTGCTAAAGTGAAATTTTAGTCTAGGACTAAAGGAACACAGGCCAAACTTTCTGTCTGAGCTACAGAGTATTGAAACTTAGATTGTGAGCTGGGCAGAAATTCCTGTGGCCCTCTGTGTGGAGTTGCTCTAAGGAAAAGGAGCATTTAAATACATTTTTGACTCCAAATTTAATTTTTAGTAATATAGTTCAAATGTCTTTTAAAATATCTTAAGTAATCAGACTGTTTTCTAAAAAAAAAAACTGTAATGCAAAATGAAAATTCTACAAAGTAGAAAATTGTCATTTCCTTCCTCTCTCCAAAACCATTGTTAATGGTTTTTTTTCTTCTGCTACCCTTGTTTTCTATGAATGTAAAAATGTATGCCTTTATGTGTGAGCATGGCTTTTCTTTTTTGAAACAAAATTGAAACCATCCTGATTTAGTGGCATCCCACTTAAAACATTATTATAAACTACCTGTGTACATGTATCTTAGCTTACTTGGGCAATTGCTGGGGCAAATATGCTTTTATGTTAAATCGTCATCTACAACAGATGACATGTAGAGAGATGACATGTAGTCTATAGTTGTTTGAACTTGCACTTCTTTTTTGTGGAATTGAACTTCTCTGCATATGTTTATTGGCTCTTTGGACAAATTCTTCAGTGATTTGGCTTTTCATACATTGCTCATTTTCTTTTGTTGCTTGGATCCCTGATTTTTATACTCTTAATGATTCCAAAGGAAATTCCTACAAAATGGCAGATTTGGGATGACTTATTTGAATTTCTTTTGAGTTCTAAAATGGTTAACTGCTACCTTAAAAGATAGATATTATTTTCAGATCTCTAGGACAGAGGTTTGAGTCTTTGGACTTAGATTCTATAGTATTTTTTTGGCGAATATGGAAGATGTCATCATCCCAAACTGTGCTGAGACTAGTAGTTATTTAGATACATTATTTTATTACATTTTCATATACTGATAAATTATTTCCATATTGATGGTAAGTCCCAGATTTATTTATGAAAAAAACCATTTTTGTATATTTTATGGAACATGGAGTTAGCAGAAAGATGCTGTGGAGTTAGGCTTAAAATTAAGCCCTAACTATTCTGCCTCCTGTTGTGGGGCTGTTGTCAGTCTTTAAAGGTACATCTTTGTAAAATTTTTTGAACATAACTTGACAGATTGCAAGAAGGATTATAATAAATGGTGGCTGTTTGTGTTAGAGTGTTTCAAGTCAATACAGGAAAAAATACATTTAGATGGTAAGTGAAGATAAGACATTAGTTTAAATGAGGCCCCATATGCACCATCATATTGAAAATTTACCAGTGTGTCCTCGTCCTTCAATTTAGATTTGTTAGTGATTTTTCACATCAAAGCATTGAAGCTGTAATTCTATGTTGGGTTCATTTAACCACAGATCCAGTAAATGGCAGGAAATAGAGAGCTATACAGGACAGCAAATGGCCTGCAGTTACGTGGAGGATGTCTTTGTGGCAAGGTGCCCGAAATGTTTTGCTGGTTTCAAAGTTTGCTATCATTTGTTCAGAAAGGTTTTTATTGCTTGCAAGCAAGCAGGCAAGCAAAGGAAAAGGGCACGCAGCCGCCTCCCCTATGATTCTGTGCTCTATTTGCCTTTGGTGCCTTATATAAAAAGCTTTATTTAGTCTGCAGAGAGGTTATTTCTCCAAATAGAGGTGAACTGTCATAGTAGTCTGGAAACGTGATAGATTTCAGTTGAATGCCGCTGATCCAAATACTCTGAGAGGCTGGGCGGTGTGGCACTTGTAAGATAGGCACCTTGCACAGATTCTTCCAGGTCACTTGCACATAATCGCCAGTAGAAATACCTCATCAGATAGCGATCCACTTGGCGCTCTGAGAAGCAGCTCCTCCTATCACACCGACACTGCTACTTTTCTCCTGGCTCAGCCAGTCTCTTGCTGGGAACCTGCTGCCGGAGTTAGTCTCTTGGCTTCTACCCTGGCCTATTTTCTTGTTGACTTCTGGATTCTGTGCCTTTAGCTTCTCCTTGGACTCATTGGCCATGACTCTCTTTCTGGTGTTAGTAGCTCCTAGATTGTGTTTGACGGAAGAAATTTATTCCCCTAGCAAACTCACTTTCTAGTGAGGTAACTCTAACCCAACCATGCAATCTAGCATCTGCCAATACTCTGAGACCCGCTGATTGTTAATCAGTATTTATTATCTTAACTCTGAGTAACGAGTGTTATAGCAGGAAAATAGAATCTTTTTTGTGTGTGTACGAATGTGGTTTAAGGGACTTTTGGGGATAGAGGAGAAATAAACACCTTGAAATGAATTATTATATTTTACCTTTGCCCATGTGAGTTCTTTAAAATAATTATTAAATTCTCACTTTGCTTATATGCATTAAAAATTTCACAGTGTTGGTATTTAAAGTGGGAGGTTATGGATATTTTGCAAGTGGGTTGAGGCAATAGTTCTCATTTCCCTTTTCATGTCCCATGGGACCTGTCATATCTGTCTGCCTCCTTCCTACGCATTTCTCCTGCTGCTGCAAGGAGAATCTTATGTTTTATGATGAGAATTTATTTGGTGAGTAAGTGAAGTGTGCACTATTCTTTTAAAAAGTCCTTGAGGTTGCATTCTGTATATTTGCTGAATTTGTTACTAGGCCTTACGCTGCAACATTTCTGAGTAATGAAATCTAAATAAAAATAAATGGTTGTTCAAGGTAAATCTATGTCTTGATTACTGAAATAAAGTATTGACATTTATTTCCCATAATTTGGGAAGTTATTCAGTAAATAATATTTGCCTGGTGTTTTATAATGAATCATTTTTATCATATTGGGTTTGTGTTAGGAAGACTGTCAGCATTGATTTTCCAGTAGTTTTCTAAATTTTCTCATCTGTTTATGTTTCTTCTTCTTCTTCTTCTTTTTTTCTTTGAGACAGGGTCTTGCTCTGTCAACCAAGCTAGAGTGTAATGGCATGATCTAGGTTCACTGTAGCCTCGATCTCCGGGGGTCAAGCAATCCTCCCACCTCAGCCTCCTGAGTAGCTGGGATTACAGGCATGTGCCACCACGCTCAGCTAATTTTTCTGATTTTTTTTTTAATTGAGACGGAGTCTCACTCTGTTGCCCAGGCTGGAGTGCAGTGGTGTGATCTCAGCTCACTGCAACCTCCTCCTCCCAGGTTCAAGCGATTCCCTTGCCTCAGCCTCCCGAATAGCTGGGACTACAGGCGCATGCTACCACGCCTGGCTAATTTTTTATATTTTTAGTATAGATAGGGTTTCACCGTGTTAGCCAGGAAGGTCTTGATCTCCTGACCTTGTGATCCACCCGCCTCCGCCTCCCAAAGTGCTGGGATTACAGGCATGAGCCACCGCACCCGGCACTTCTGATTTTTTTTTTTTTTTTTTTTTAACAGAAACAAGGTCTCACTATTCCCAGGTTAGGGTCTTGAACTTCTGGGCCCAAGTAATCCTTCTGCCTTGGCCTCCCAAAGTGCTGGGATAACAGGCGTGAGCCACTGTGCCTGGCTATTTATGTTTCCTAATTACTGCAGTGCTCATTCTTCTGTCAGCTTCAACTATGCCACACATGACTAGGAATTAGAAATAAGAAAACAGTAACCAGCCTGGCCAACATGACAAAACCCTATCTCTACTAAAAATACAAAAATTAGCTGGGTGTGATGGTGAGTGCCTGTAATCTCAGCTACTTGGGAGGCTGAGGGACAAGATTCGCTTGAACCTGGGAGTCAGAGGTTGCAATGAGCTGAGATGTTGCCATTAAACTGCAGCCTGGGCAACAGAGCGAGACTGTCTAAAACAAACAAACAAACAAACACAAAAACAAAAACAAAAAAACCAAGGAGCCAAAAATAAATAACTCTGAATATTTATTGAGCACCTGTGGTTTGCTGGGTGCTGCGGTAGTTGTTGAAGGTGCTGGGATGTTTTAAAGTTGGTTTTAAACTTAAGGATTCTACTTACTGGCAGCCTAGAACCACTGCATAATGCCTTGCAGAGATGATGATGGACACTTGTGTCCCCACCTGTGCAGTGCAGACACATCAGTGAAGTGCCTTAGATTCTCATTTTGCAACTGTTTTCACACTTGGGTATCGGTTTCTAGATCTAAAGCAGTAAATGAGAAAGGTAGTGGGTGTGAATGCTGCTATAAACTGACTCCCTGACAGTAACGACGTGCTTGTTGACAGGCTGATTGCAGAGGAGATGAAAAAATAAAGGGCAGAACAAACAAGTCTCAAAGCTCTGCCCCCTGCGTCAATAGGAAGCTGTATTTTGCTATTCAAGTAGGCTAACATTGGAGAAATAATTAGCATGTGAAAAACTTCTTCCACTGAAAGGACCATGCAAGTTAAGGCAGGTTGTTTGATTTTCTGTGCTGCAGCATCCAACCAGGTTCTAGAATCCTGTTTTCATATTTTGTTTGACCCAACTGGATTAAAACAAAGCCCGTTTCTTTGGCTGGGTAGTGGCCCGAGTTAGGAGGTTTCCAGTGCTCTGACTGGTACTTTGGAGCCAATGTCCAGTGACTTTCAGAAGCAGGGTAAATGCTCTTGGTATTGGCAGTTCTCTGCTGGATGCTGGGCCTGTCCTCGTGGTTCATGCTGCCCTTAGATCATCAGCCATTCACTCCTATGGTTGGTCAAGGACACCTTCTCTAGGAATTCTCTGCTGACTTCCAAGTGTGGGTTGGGTGCTCCTCTTCTCTGCTTTCTCCTTCCCTGCTTGGATTAAATTCAGAGATTCTAAGATGTCTTTATCTGTCACAACATTCATGACAGATGTTACCGATCAGTGTTTTTGAAAACGAGGTCTATCTCTGCACGGTATTGAAAGATAGGTGGAACTTATCTTTTAATAATCTCTTCAGGTGGTCATTGTGTATGTTTCAGAACCTCTCTTTTAGACCATGAGCTTGATGAAGGTCTTGTTCTTGTCTTCGAATCTTTAAACCTTCCCTAGCTCCTGGCATGTTTTTTAGTTGCTAAAATTTTTTCTTGCAGTTCAGTGAATGAGGTAGAATTCCGGTAATTTTTTTGTGGTTGTTCGGTGAATCAGATAGAATTCCTGTTAAAAAATGTGTGGAAAGCAGGTATGCCTGTGGAATCCAAATGCAGCAGTGTGATCAAAAGCCGCTTGAAGGATTTTTGACCATTTTTCATTTCTTTCTTTTTTTTGAGACAGAGTCTCTGTCACCTTGGCTGGAGTGCAGTGGTCCATTCTCAGCTCACTGCAACCTGGGCTCAAGGGATCCTCCTACCTCAGCCTCCAGAGTAGCCGGGACTAAAGGCATGCACCACCATGTCCCACTAGTTTTTGTGTTTTTGGTAGCGATGGGGACTCCCTATGCTTCTCAGGCTGGTCTCGAGCTCCTGGGATCAAGTGATGCACCTGCCTCTGCTTCCCAAAGTGCTGGGACTGTAGGCGTGAGCCACCATGCCTGGCCCATTTTTTCTTATTGTTTTGTAAATCAACATTGTGTGAAGCCTAAAATTTAATATGGATATACAAAAATAGCTTTTCTTATTTCTTGCCCGAGAAAATAAACTGTATCTTTATTATTTACATTTTTGCCTGTTTTGAAATAAACCTTTTATTTTAGAATAATTTTACATTTATAGAAAAGTTGCAAAGATGGTATGTAAAGTTCCTCAGTTACCACTTTTCACCACTGTCACCTAGTTTTCCCCACTGTTAACATTCTTGTTACCCAGTTTTCCCCACTGTTAACCTCTTACATTACTATGTTACATTGATCACAGTTAGTGAACTCATATCAGTATTGTTATTATTAAAGGCTTTAAGAGTTATTGTTGAAGATTTATAAATTTATAGATGAAATAATATTTAGAACATACCAAGTTTTGAATTAGAAATATTTTAAAATTTGAATTCTTTGATTTTAAGAATTAAAACTTTTGAATTCTTATATATAGTCATAGTTGGGAATATATCCACAAAGCAAGTAGACCAATTCTTGTGAGAATGATTCTAAAACAGGTTTTTCAGGTGTCATTAGCCTTCTGGAACCTCGAAAGGGGGAAGGTTACTTTCAAAGGCTAACATTCATTTAATCTATCTGTAGTACTCCATATGATGACAATCATTACTTATCGACGTGTCAGGTTTTGTTAGATATGATATTTGTTTTAATTATTTATAGTATATTCAGGAAGAGGTGCTATTCAAAATGTTTAACAGGTTGGCATGTTGGCATAGGCCTCAACCAACAAGACTGCTGTTCAAGTAATCAGAAGGGATGCTGGCTGGTGAATGTGTCAGTCCTATTGATGTCTAAAATGTCCTAAATATGTCTCCAGACATTGCCAGATGTCTCGTAGGTGGCAAAATCACTTCTGGTTGAGAACTCCTGATATAAAGCAGTTAGAACAGGCTGGCACTGCTCTAGTAACTGCTTTCTAAATATTCATTATTATTATTGTTGTTGGTATCTTTCATTTGTTATTTCTGATAACTTTTAAACATATACTGCTTAGCCCCAGTACTTTGGGACATTGAGGTGGGTGGATCACTTGAGGTCAGGAGTTTGAGACTAGCCTGGCCAACATGGTGAAACCCCGTTTGTACTAAAATTACAAAAATTAGTTGGGTGTGGTGGTGAATGCCTGTAATCCTAGCTACTTGGGAGGCTGAGGCAGGAGAATCATTTGAATCTGGGAGGTGGAGGCAGAGGCGGAGGCTGCAGTGAGTTGAGATTGCACCACTGCATTCTGTCTTGGGCGACAGAGCAAGACTCCATCTAAAATATGAATAAATAAATAAATATATGTGTGTGCATATGTGTGTGTATATATACATATATGTGTGTGTATATATACACACACACATGCATATACTGCTTATCGAGACATATTAGGATTTCTTTATATAGTTAAAACACCACATGCATAAAAAATAAAGTTATATTTTTTTGTAAGATTTACTCAGAATTTGTCAGAGACCCATAGCCTGTTGTAGGAAGAAATGTAAGTTCTATTCTTGAGGGAGATTTTCAGCCTTTTTTACTTGCCCTCACCTGCCATGTTCCTGACACTGCAGCCTCGAGAAAGGTTTGAGACTGTTGGAGCACATGGGTGAGGAATTTGTAGACCGCTTGTTCTTCCAGACTTCCTCACACTCACCCATAGCCTGCTTTTAGTTGACAGTGGCTCAGCAAGGGTAGGAGCCTGTACTTTGGCTCATACCAAATTCCCCTCATTTCCGCACGATGATATGTTATTAGTATTCTGATCCCTGTTATTTGTTAAGTTAAGCTGTGCTTCAGGAATCTCAGAAGATCACAGCATTTTGTTTTCAGTGACTTCGTTTCATAATATATGCTCTGGGCAGGTGAGACTAGACTTAGAGACATTGAAGCCCAACAATTTAATATCCACAAATAGTGTTTTATTTGTAGTCTTCCTATCCTTTCCTCTTCAGTGGTCTAGAAACAGATGCTTACATTGTGTAAACACTCCGTTACTGATTCTACGGTAACAACTTTCCTATTAACAGGATGAAGATTTTGTTTTTTAATCCTCAAGTCTACGAGAACGGAATAGTCAGTGGGATATGAGGATCAGATAAAAATCCCCCCACGTTAGAATCATTGATCTCAGTACTTCCTGCAGAAACTCTGACAGTCTTATGTTTTTTTTTCCTCCTTTGAATCCACTTAGGTGTTTTTTGGAAACATTTATTTGCTGATATTGGTTGATAATAATAATTATTATTCTTATTTCAAGTGAGATGCTGCTGGTAAAATTATTGTTAAGTCTACTAAACTTAGTAAACTTATATCAAAAGCCAGGTTTTACATGTGGTAGAACAGAGATAGTCAATTCCTTGCTGTAGGGAGTGGAAGGGTAGAAGCCTGTGGCTCCCTCACTGCCATCTTGTCCCCAACCATTCTTATACACTAGTTTGATTCAAGCACTTGAGCTTTGGAGCCAGACTGCCTGAATTTGGTTTCAGCTACTTTTACCTGGGCAAACTGCTTAAGTTTAAATGTCTGTGCTCTTTGCTGAAAAATGTGGACAGCAAAAGCATCTATCCTATATGGATATTGTGGGTATTAGACTATATAGTAGTCCATTTAAGAAACATTCAGTAAATGTTGCTCATAGTAAAAGTGATAATGTTACTACTACTAATATGACTGCTACTTTTGATAAATTTAGAATAACAGTTTAAATTACCATATATATTAAAACTATGTAACAGTGTAAATTATCTTAACAGTTGAAATACCATAACAGTGTGTGTATACACACACACACACATATACACACACGTTTTATAATGGAGCTGCTAAAATGAATCAGGTTTAGCTGAATTGAAATTTGATTCTTTTTGCCTATTTGCTGTAGGTGATAGTGAGCCATGAAGTAAGTAAAATACAGAAGGAGGTAGATACAACATTTAGATTTTTTAGCCTTACCTGAAACAGTTATGGCTACAGAATTTAAAGCACCAACATTTGGTGGGGTCCCATGGAAATTTTTATTCCTAATTTCTTAATATTAACCATCTTCTTCTTATTCTATTAACTCTTGTGTTGTTTAAAAAGCATTCCAGTATTCTTTCTTTCTTTAGTTTTTTTGAGATGGGGGTCTTACTATGTTGCCCAGCAAGGCCTTGAACCCCTGGGCTCAAGTGATCCTCCCACTTCAGCCTCCTCAGTAGAAGTTTCCAGTATTCTTATCTTCATTGTTAAGTGCTTTTTCTTTAAAAATTGCAATAACATTTTAAAAATTAGAAAAGAAAGAAGCATCCATTTCTATTTCTACCATGTTAATACAAAAGTAACTTTCATTTGTTATTTTCTCATACTCGTACTTAAAAATAATTGGAATTATGTAATATTTCTAATTTTTAGTTCTGGTGTTTTAGTTTGACATTACTTCATAAGCATTTTCCATTTTTTCCTGTTAGGCAGTTATACCATCATTTATTTAACGGTTTTCCTGTTTTTGTTTTTAGTTTACTTCTAGTTTCAACATTATGGATAATAGTACAGCGAAAATTATCTTTATTGATCTGTAAAACGGAGATAATACAAGTACCCCAGGGTTGTTGTAAGGATTATATGAGGGGATAGCTACAAGGCAGGTTTGTCCACCGTGAGACAGTTCCATTTTGCTGTGGGAGCTGTCCTGTGCTTTGGGGATGCTGGACAGCATACCTGGCTGCTATTCCCCAGTGGTGACAAACAAAAATGTCTCCAGACATTGCCAGGTGTCTTGCAGGGGCAAAACCACTCCCAGTTGAGAACCCTTGATATAAAGTCAGTAGAACAGCCTGGCACTGCTCTGATGAGTGCAGTGTAAATACTTGCTACTATTATTATTGTTGTTGGCACCATCCTTCATTTAAGTTATTCATTTCTGATAAATTCCTAGAAATAGAATTTATGGGATGAGAGGTTAGTTTTAGGGTTTCTGATATGCCCTTCAGAGGACTGTAACACGTTTAACGTCAGCAGTTTATATAAATATGTCAGTATCTCTGAGGCCCAGCCAGTATTGAATTGTCAGTACCCAAAATACTGTTTGGTCTTCAATTTCTGTAATTACTAGCCATGATGAGCATTTATTATATTTTTTTATTTGCATTGCCACATTTGAAGATTCTGGTAAAAACCTTTGTCTACGCATCTTTTTTTGTCTTTTTTAGTTACTCTGCCAACTCTGCCATTCAACAGTTAAAGTTGAAATTCATCCCTCAGTAGCCAAGCCTGTGTTACATTTCATCGCTTGATGTTTAACAGCCTCTGAGTAGAACATTGATTGAGATCCTTTTGGATTATTTTGTTTTTCCCAATGTTGCTGCATAATATGAAACCTTCCAAAATTTAAATATAAGGATAATTTTGTGGAAAAGAATTCAACTTTTTATCAGTGATATATGTCCTATAACAGAAATGATTGCCTCTGGTTTCAGTACCCTTTTATTTCCCTTCCCTTCCTTTCCCATCCCTTCGCTTCCCTTCCCTTCCCTT
>NW_026652302.1:4840316-4892831 GCF_009828535.3 Hylobates moloch | reverse complement strand
TTATTAGAAACGGGGTTTCACCATGTTGGCCAGGCTGGTCTCGAACTCCTGACCTCAAGTGATCCATCCACCTTAGCCTCTCAGGATTACAGGCGTGAGCCACTGCACCAGACCTGGTTTAAGTACCTTTTTGGAGATAACCCCAATCCTAGCTGTAGCAGAGGCTGCTGTTGACCCCACTCCCTGCTGTTAGTACTTTGGGTGCACTGAGACTTCCAGCTGCCCACACCTGCATGCCTTTGCCTGAGGGCATTCTCTGGCTGGAAAGTTCACACTCAGGGCTGGCAGGAAGTGTCAGCGCCCAGCAACCCATAGCCAGTGACTGCTGCTGTAGTATAAATTCCCCAGCTCTCTTGCATCTCGGGTCAGCTACTTTTGAGATGAACATTTTACACTGCATCTCCAAGTTCCCAGTTGGGTTGTGATCGAGTGGTAACTTGCTTGATAATCACCTTTTTATTATTGGCCACCTTTCCTTCTTTGTCTCCTTTCTCTACTCCCTACCAGTGTTTCCTGGGATCACTTCTGAAATAAACTACTTATACTTGAATCCTTGTCTCAGGGTCTGCTTCTTGGGGGAAGGACCAAACTAAGAGATATTATTAGCCAACTTTTCTTTTGACTTTGATTGATGAAAGAAGAGGAAGATCAGACCAGGAGAATAGAAATATTTTGAAGACCTGTCTGTATAAAAAGTAATGAATTTAACTTCACCGATTCAAGAGACTGGACAAGTAAATATTCTTGTTATGCTGTTGCCCAGGGTGTCCTAAGAAAGAGTCTTCAGATTGTACTATGGGATTAAAGCCATGGAAGATGGCACTTAATGTCCCTGCCTAATCTGACTTTCCACCCACTTTCTTTACACCATAGTCTGACTTAGGGACTTGCTGGATTTCAGAAAGACTAGCTTTTAGTTTGTGGCGAAAAAGACCGGCTGATGTTAGGAAGGGGGAAAAACACCTTATGTGTTGCTCTACTAATTTTGTCCTTGATTTTGAGCTAATTATTAATGCTCCAGGTTTTAGCTTGGCAGGCAGGGAAATATTAGTTTTAATTGTGAGCTTAATCCAGAGGGCTGTGTTTGAGTTAAAACCATCCAGGAGTCTTCCAGGGAAGCCCAGAATCTTCCAGGGAAGACCAGGTGGATCTATTTCTGGATGCTAAAAGGGGCATTGCAGGGCTGATAAGGAAATAAGTCCCTTGTTCTTTAAAAAAATATATATATTTATTTATTTTTTTTAGAGACAGGGTCTCACTCTGTTACCCAGGCTGGAGTGCAATGGCATGACCATGGCTCATGCAGCCTCAGCCTTCTGGGCTCAAGTGATCCTCCTGCCTCAGTTTCCCAAGTAGCTGGGACCACAAGTGTGTGACACCATACCTGGCTAATTTTCTTCTTCTTCTTTTTTTTTTTTTTTAGAGATGGGGTCTCACTATGTTGCCGAGGCTGGTCTTGAACTCCTGGGCTTAAGTGATCCTCCTACTTTGGCCTCCCAAAAGTGCTGAGATTACAGATGTGAGACACCTCACCCAGCCAGAACTGCCTGTTTCGTTAGAGAGACACAGGTCAATCCCTGGAATTTTTTTTTTTTTTCATTATGCTGCCACTTTCTTACTTAAAAAAATAAAAATCAAAGCCAAATTAATCATAGTAATCATAATAATGGCAACAAAAAAAAGAAAAGGAGTAAAATAGAGTTGTGAATGTTTGCTTTGTTATTAAACATATCAACTCATTGGAGCTGATTTATATAAAGTTAAATCTTGCTAGAATAGCTGGATTCCTTCCTACATGGGTGGGGTGGGAATGCTGAGATCCTGGTGTGGGCATTCCATGCCAGGGTAGAAATTTCCTGCTTAGTCACTTAGTGAAGGAGCCAACTGAGGGAGGACAGGTGATGTGCCCGCCCATCTGGGGGTACCCAGTGACCTGTGCACACCACCTCCCATCTGCCTAGGACCCAGCCATGTTGTTCATTGTACCATTTTCAGACTGCTGACCTCCAGGAGCACTTGTCTTAAAGTCACATAGCTGTATTTTTCCTCTCCAGGAAAATTTTGAATGTATTTTCTAAATAGCTGAGGTCATTGCATGGTCTTCAGTGAACTTAGCTACAAGTGAATGTGGCCTGGAGTGACCCAGAGTGAGTGCTGACCAGCATATTTCACATTTTCCATGTGAAAGTTCTTCTTTTGTTGTTTGTGATTAATAACTGGATGGGATATAAAGCCAAATGATTTCATTGTTGAACACAGACTTGAAGGTCATGAGAAACTGCCTGTTCAAATTACACTTTGCCAAGACATGGAAAAAGGTCTGCATCAACACCTGAATAGTTTTAGAAATACGGCAGAGAAGGAAAAAAATGACATGCAATTTTTTATGTGATGTGAAAGTTGATTTCCACTTGATGCAATTTCTTGGGTCCTTACAACATCTGACCTATGAGGCTGATGAGTTTGCACTGAGTCAGGACTTTAAAACAAAGGTGTATTGAGGACCTACTGTGTGCCAGGTCATTTAGAATGAGTTTTTTATGCTAAGTAATGTGTTATATTTATGCTTATTTTGTTAAGTGCTCAGTTTCTCTTAGGTTTTGTATTATATTGGTTTGCTATTTTTTAAAAAAATTATTTTTAATTTTTTGGGTATGGTTTGCTATTTGAAATATGATTCTGAATAAGTTTGTCAGTACTTAGCACTTTTAATTTCATGTTTTCAAAAGATTTTTTAATGGTCATACATGATAATTGATGGACACACAATAGTATTTAAATCTAAAAATAGAGAAACCATGGCACACAAACACAGTATGTTACAGAACTGTATTATTGGCTTCTTTTCTATGTGTTTTCTAGGCTCTTGAGTGAGATGTTAGGAAAGGGTCTGTCCATCTTTAATTTTCCCACTT
Source organism: Hylobates moloch (assembly GCF_009828535.3). Taxonomy (NCBI): domain Eukaryota; kingdom Metazoa; phylum Chordata; class Mammalia; order Primates; family Hylobatidae; genus Hylobates; species Hylobates moloch. The sequence goes on along the minus strand of NW_026652302.1, from coordinate 4,889,916 downwards.
GGAGAAGCACTGAAATATTTCTATACATATGTCCATTGGTATAGTGACCTAACACCTACAACTTGAAAATCATTTTGAAATTGATGCACAGAGAGCTTGGTTTTCCAGAACTGGTGAGGTGTAAGATGGTTGAGGACTGACTTGGCCTGGTCGGTCCTGTTTCTTTGTAGCATTATTACTATTTGTTTATTTTCCGCCTGGGCCTTACATCTCCCTTCTCAAGACAGCGTCTAGGTCCCAACTCAGTTGGTAGGAATTTGTGCAGTAGCAAAAACTGCAGATGGGCAGAGATACAAACTCACTCAACTCCCATTACAGTCTTTCCCTGTCTAAAACAAACAAAAGAAAACAAAACAAAAAAGGGAGAGGAGATCATATGGGCATGTATATATACAATATTTTGTTATAGATAAGGAATAAAGTACCATATGAATTCAAAAGGTGAGGGTGGGATGGGTTTAGAGCTGGGAGAGAAACCATCTAAAGGCTTCATGAAAGGGGGTACCATTTTCTGTGGATAGTGATTGGCAACATTGGGGCTGGAGGAAAATGTTCCAGGTAGAGGGCACAGAATTAATAGGGGGTGGCTATAGGAAGCATGCTGAATACCATGCTAGGTAGGCATTTAGCCCTGTAGCATATAGATGTGTCTGAATTTAAAGGCAGTGGGTGATGTTCGGAGGTTTGGAGCTTAAGATATTTTGTGATCAGAAGAAGGTGAATCTGTCAGAGGTGTTTAGGAAGCAAATACAAGGGTAGATAGTATGGGAGGTTATTGTAGTACCTTGAGAGAATGCTATTGAGGACCTGGATGTTGAGGTTGGTAGCCTGGGAATATCTGGGCTCTGTTGATGAATTAAATTGAATTATGACAAAGTTCTCTTCATGGATTTCAATATTTGAGATTCCACTGCTTAAAGCTGAGCTCACTCTTCTTTTCAGTGTAACTGTGATGGAAGGAACTTGTGTGTGAGAGTCTCCCTCTCGTTGGGTCTGTGCTATTGGTTTGTTGATTAGGAACTCAATTGGTACCTGCAGAAATTGCTTCTGATTGGGACCTGCTTCTCCCCACTGTCTCCCTTATGTTTTCTCCTGAAAGGTAAAAGGAGTGATTTGGCTCAAATGTCCTTTGTTTTGGGTCGATTTGTGTGGGATGACTCCTGGTGTGAATTTTGTGTGTGGGTGCTAATGTACTTATAGCCAGCTGGGGCTAGAAGCTCAGGCACCTAGGGCTTTGCTGTCCCCGCTTCGTGTTTTTACTTCTGATTTTCTGTTTCCCAGTTTGTGATTCACAGGCAGAGATGAATGACTGAGAAGCATTGCAGATGAGTCAGTGTATTTGTTTCATTTTGTGGTTGTTTCGAATTAGCACAAATTTGATGGCTTAAAACAACACAACTTTAGTATCTTACATTTCTGGAGGTTAGAAGTCTGACACAGGTCTTACTGAGCTAAAATGAAGGTGTTGACAGGGCCATGTTTCTTCTGGAAGCTCCAGAGGAGACTCCTTTCCCTGGTCTTTTCCAGCCTCCACAGGCTCCCCATGTTTCTTGGCTCATGGCTCTCTTTAGTCTTCAAAACCAACAGTGGTGGGTTGAGTCCTTCTCATGTGGCTCGTTGCTCGCTCTGCTATTCACCTGTCTTCCTTTTCCACTTAGAAGGCCCCTTGTGATTTCACTGGGCACACCATGCTAACCCAAGATAACCTTCTATCCTAAAGTCGGTTGATTAGCAAACAATACTTTGATCTGCAACCTCAATTTACCCCTTGCTGTGTAACCTAAGGTACTCACAGGACATGGGCCTCTTTTGCAAGTGGAGAGGAAGAGGATGTACTATTCTGCTTGCCACATTGCATAGCTCTTGATTTTCACTTCTTTTAAAAAAGAGCATCTGCAGAAAGAATTGAGAGTGGTGGATAATTCTCCAATAATTCCTGCTTTCTCCTGAAATAAATTTAATCCCTTTCTTTTAGCAGTTGACTTAATAATTAATTTTAAAAATAATGTTAGAAGAAGCTTTTCCTGTTCATGTGTGTATTATGATGCATATGTTTGTCTGATGATGGGGAAAAAGGGAAGGAATGACTCAAGTACTTTCAACTTTAGGGATAGCCTAGGATTGGAATTCTGGAGTAGATCATGAGGAGTAGATGGTCAAGTTTCTTGTGACAAAAGCATGTACATAAACCACTTAGGATTCTCCACTTTTCACATTTTATTCTGAAACTGTATGCTTCAGTTAATGTGATTTAATGGTTTTCTCTCAGTGTCATTGGCAGGATTGTTACTAAGCCACAAACATTCATCACAGTGTTCAAATGTACTTGGGAAGAAAATGAGAAGCCAAACTAAAAGTGGGATTTAAATGACTCCTATTTTATGAAAAGTGAAGAAGTTCAGAGATTAGTTAACGTATTTTTTTGGTGATCTGTGATTTCAATGATCATTTCGTTCATGGAAGGAAGTTTTATTTTTATTTTTATTTTTTTCTGAGACTGAGTCTTGCTCTGTCACCCAGGCTGGAGTGCAGTGGCGTGATCTCGGCTCACTGCAACCTCCGCCTCCCGGGTTCAAGCGATTCTCCTGCTTCGGCCTCCTGCATAGCTGGGACTGCAGGCATGTGTCACCACGCCTGGCTAATTTTTGTATTTTTAGTAGAGACGGGGTTTCACCATGTTGGCCAGGCTAGTCTTGAACTCCTGACCTCAGGTGATCCACCCGTCTCGGCCTCCCAAAGTGCTGGGATTACAGGTGTGAGCCACTGCACCTGGCCTAGAAATTTATTTTCACGAACTTAAAATATTATGGCAGCTGATAGGGATGTGCATTGCATTCTATTTCTGACACAATAAACAGCATCATCATCACATGAATATGTGTTAAAGCAGTACAGCTCATGTTTATTTACTTGAAAGCCAGGAGAGTATACCCATGGGAGATGTTGCTGTCAATAAATTTTTACCTATATATATTTTAACTTTGTTTTTAAATTCTGGGGTACATGTGCAGGTTTGTTATAGAGGTAAACTTGTGTAATAGGGGTTTATTGTACCGATTATTTCATCACCCAGGTACTAGGCCTAATAGCCATTGGTTATTTTTCCTGATCCTCTCCTTCCTCCCATCTTCCAGCCTCTGGTAGGTCCCAGTGTCTGTTGTTCCCCTCTATGTGTCCATGTGTTTTCATCATTTAGCTGCCACTTAAAAGTGAGAACATGCGGTATTTGGTTTTTCGTTCCTGCGTTAGCTTGCTAAGGATAATGGCCTTCAGTTTCATCCATGTTTCTGCAAATAACATGATCTCATTCTATTTTATGGCTGCACATATTCTGTGGTGTATATGTAACACATTTTCTTTATCCAGTCTACCATTAATGGACATTTAGGTTGACTCCATGTCTTTGCTGTTGTGAATAGTGCTGTAGTGAACATATACACGCATGTGTTATCATGATGGAATGATTTATATTCCTTTGGGTTTATACCCAGTAATGGCATTTCTGGGTTGAATGGTAGTTCTGTTGTTAGGTCTTTGAGGAATCGCCATTGCTTTTCACAATGGTTGGACTGATTTACACTCCTACCAACAGTGAGTACGTGTTGCTTTTTCTCTGCAACTTCGCCAGTGCCTATTATTTTTTGACTTTTTGATAATAGCCATTCTCAGTGATGTGAGATGGTATCTCTACCTGCATTTTTGTTTGTTTGGTTGTTTTTTGTTTAGATGGAGTCTCGCTCTGTCATCCAGGCTGGAGTGCAGTAGCACAATCTTGGCTCACTGCAACCTCCACCTCCCGGGTTCAAGTGATTCTTCTGCTTCAGTGTCCAGAGTAGCTGGGACTACAGGCGGGTGCCATCACGCGCAGCTAATTTTTGTATTTTTAGTAGAGATGGGGTTTCACCATGTTGTCCAGGATGGTCTTGAACTCCTGACCTCAAGTGATCTGCCTGCTTCGGCCTCCCAAAGTGCTGGGATTACAGGTGTGAGCCACTGCGCCTGGCCCCTCTACCTGCATTTTTAAGAAAGGATTATACACGAGTCAAGGATTTGTTTAGAAAAACAAAAAAATCCTTCCAAGATAATTATAGATATGTTACTTAGACCCGTCACTTTTTTTGATTAATTTTACAGTTGTGAATTTTATTTTATAAATATGTTCTTTTTATGACTTTCCTCAATTATTAGACAATGCAATTGTTGTTAAATAATATCTAAATTATTTAGAATAATAGAATATTTTCTATTATGCATTTCTGAAAAACTCAAGTTACTGTTAGAATTAGGTAAGGATTTTGTCATAGACAAATAGATGTAGCAATAGCATAGTAACCTACTAGGTTAGATACTGCCTGAATCTTTTGTTTTTATATGGATAAATTCTACTAGCTTTTATTTTTCAAGGAGAAACTTATCTTCAAGAAGACAGTTATATGTAGGGTAGGGGCCAGGAGAAAAATCCTAAGAATGTGAAAACCCCTATATAAGGAGAAGTTTCTGTTTCTTTCTCTTTTTTTGAGACAGAGTTTTGCTCTTTTTGCCCAGGCTGGAGTGTAGTGGTACGATCTCGGCTCACTGCAACCTCTGCCTTCTGGTTTCAAGCGATTCTTCTGCCTCAGCCTTTCGAGTAGCTGGGATTACAGGCACCCGTCACCATGCCTGGCTAATTTTTGTATTTTTAGTATAGACGGGGTTTCACCATGTTGGCCAGATTGGTATCAAACTCCTGACCTCGTGATCCACCTGCCTTGGCCTTCCAAAGTGCTGGGATTACAGGCGTGAGCCACCGTGCCCCGCCTTCTGTTTCTTTTATTACTGATAATCTTTAGTGATCTAAAGACTGAGATCCTATAAGCTTGTTGCTACTTTCCCTTTTCGTGTCCCATAAAAAGTCATGGTACAGGCTGTTGGGAATTATCACGTGGACATTGAAGATAACCTAATTCTGGCCATTGATTTCTTCAGTTTCTTTATCCTGCAGTGTGTGGAAGAAAACTGCAACATATATCAAACCAGAAAGACATATGACATTAAAGGAACAATGAGCCTGGCACAGAGTAGATGCTCAATAAATATTTTTTAAAGCAATGAACCAAATAACTTGTTTGTATATATTAATGTCTTAATTTTTATATGCTAGATTCCTTTTATTTTTTTGGCCTTAGGAAAGGAGTTCATGTTATATCTCAAGGAAAGAGAAACATATCTTTACCATTAAGGATTATACATGATAAGCTTGGCTAGATGGCTCATGCCTGTAATCCCAGCACTTTGGGAGGCCGAGGCGGGTGGATTGCCTGAGGTCAGTAGTTTTAGATCAGCCTGACCAACATGGTGAAACCCCATCTCTACTAAAAATGCAAAAATTAGCTGGGTGTGGTGGTGCACACCTGTAGTCCCAGCTACTCAGGAGGCTGAGGCAGGGGAATCGCTTGAACCCAGGAGCGGGAGGTTGCAGTGAGCCAAAATCATGCCATTGCACTGCAGTCTGGGCAACTCCATCTCAAACAACAACAACAACAACAACAACAACAACAACAACAAAAAGGATTATAAAAGATAAGATTTTTAAAAATTAGAGTCAGTTTAATGGCAGCTTGGAAATTACAGATCAGGATCTAAGAGAGACCTAATGACGGTTCTTTTGTGACTTACAAGGTGTCTTTTTACTGTGTTTGACTTAAGGGATTTTGTTTTGTTTGTTTTATCTTTTAATTTCTGTTTTGATGTTTCATAAAATGAGACCTTATAGAGTTCTCTTAAGATAGTGTTCATAAACTTTTTTTGGATTGAGAGCTCTTTAAAAAAAATTGATGTGGAGGTTATAGAATTTCTGCCTGTGCTCAAATTCACATATGTGAGGACGTGCATTATTTTTCTCATAACTTTAAGAAGTTTGGGAAGTCACTAAAAGTTACCCAGATCTGTTCATTTGTTCCTTTTATTCATATTTGCTTATTCATTTCTATGGCTTGTAAGGTTTGTAGGACCATCTGACAGAGTGCTACCCTTAGTTGTTTTCTTTCTTTTTAAATACAATATTGTGTAGTTGTATTTTAAAAGTCAAACATTTCATCGCATAAAAATTATACCCTGGGCTGGGCGCGGTGGCTCATGCCTGTAATCCCAGCACTTTGGGAGGCTGAGGTGGGCAGATCATGAGGTCAAGAGATCGAGACCATCCTGGCCAACATGGTGAAACCGTGTCTTTACTAAAAATACAAAAATTAGCTGGTCGTGGTGGCGCGTGCCTCTAGTCCCAGCTACTTGGGAGGTTGAGGCAGGAGAATCGCTTGAATGTGGGAGGTGGAGGTTGCAGTAAGCTGAGATTGCACCACTGCACTCCAGCCTGGCAACAGAGCAAGACTCCATCTCAAAAACAAAAACAACAAAAAAAATTACACCCTACTCCTAGTGGGGAACCCTCTGATGTGGTTTGGTTGTGTCCCCACACAAATCTCGTCTTGAATTGTATCTCCCATCATTCCCACCTGGTGGGAGGTAATTGAATCATGAGGGCAGGTTTTTCCCATGCTATTCTTGTGATATTGAATAAGTCTCATGAGATCTAATGGTTTTATAAAGGGCAGTTCCCCTGCACATGGTCTCTTGCCTGCCACCGTGTAAGACATGCCTTTGCTCCTCCTTCACCTTCTGCCATGATTGCAAGCCCTCCCCAGCCATGTGGAACTGTGAGTCCATTAAACCTCTTTTTCTTTATAAATTACCTAATCTTGGGTATTTCTTCATAGCAGTATGAAAATGGACTAATGCAAGAAATTTGTACTGGTAGAGTTGGGTACTGCTAATTAAGATACCCAAAAATGTGGAAGCAACTTTGGAACTGGGTAATAGGCAGAGCTTTGGACAATTTGGAGGGCTTCCCAGGAAGATGGTAATCCCCAAGACAGTGGTGAAAATGGCTCCAGGGCATGTCAGAGGTCTTCACGGCAGCCCCTCCCATTCCAAGCCAGGAGGTCTAGGAGGGAAAAATGGTTTAGTGTGCCAGGCCCAGGGCCCTGCTGCTTTGTGCAGTCTTGGGACTTGGTGCGCTGTGTCCCAGCCATGACTAAAACGGGCCAACGTATAGCTCAGGCCATTGATTCAAAGGGTGCAAGCCCCAAGCCTGGGAGGCTTATGCATGGTGTTGGACCTGTAGGTGCACAGAAGTCAAGAATTGAGGTTTGGGAACCTCCACTTAGATTTCAGAGGATGTATGGAAATGCCTGGATGTCCAGGCAGAGGTGTGTTTCAGGGGCAGAGCCCTAATGGAGAACCTCTGCTAGGGCAGCATGGAAGGGACATGTGAGGTGGGAGCCCCCACACAGAGTCCCCATTGGGCAACTGCCTAATGGAGCTGAGAAGAGGGCCACCATCCTCCAGACCCCAGAATGGTAGATCCACTGACAGCTAACATCGTGCACCTGGAAAAGCCACAGACAATGCCAGCCCATGAAAGCAGCCAGGAGGGTGTATACCCTGCAAAGCCACAGGGGCGGAGCTGCCCAAGACCATGGGAACCCACCTCTTGCATCAGCATTACCTGGATTTGAGACATGGAGTCAAAGGAGATCATTTTAGAGCTTTATGATTTGACTGCCCTGCTGGGTTTCAGACTTGCATGGGGCCTGTATTCGTACTGAAAATCAAGATCAAGTGAGCTTTTGCCCTTCTGCTCCATGGGATGTTTCTGTCCTCCCTGAGCTCACCTTAGGACACCTGCATTACTGTTTGACAGGTGTACTGCCCCAGTCAAACTCCCCACCTAGCACTGTCCCCAGTCCCCTGACTCATCCCTGCAAGGCGGCCACCCACTTATTTTATACCTCTCATGTCTCTTCACTGTGCCAGAATAGAGTCAAGTTCAATAGGGTCTTCTCTCTCCACTGATTATTTTTTTGTTTGTGTGCATTTAGTAACATGAGAATTAAAATATGAATTTATATTGCCTATTTTTAATAAATACAAGATGATATTATTTATATTGTTTACAGATTTTGTTTTTCCTTAGCTGAATATACTGAATTCCTTTCCATGCCAGCATTAGTAGATCTAGCATGCTTTTTTAAATTCCCCTATTACCCATTATTTACCATGAACCTAATTCTACAGACATACTAAAGTTCTTTTCAGTTCAACTTTTATTTTATTTTATTTATTTATTTGAGACAGAGTTTTGCTCTTGTCGCCCAGGCTGGAGTGCAATGGCGCAATCTCGGCTCACTGCAACCTCCGCCTCCCAGGTTCAAGCAATTCTCCTGCCTCAGCCTCCCGAGTAGCTGGGATTACAGGCATGCACCACCACACCCGGCTAATTTTGTATTTTTAGTAGAGACGGGGTTTCTCCATGTTGAGGCTGGTCTCGAACTCCTGACCTCAGATGATCTGCCCACCTCGGCCTCCCAAAGTGCTGGGATTACAGGCATGAGCCACCGCGCCCAGCTGCAGATTAACTTTTATATTTCACATAGCTGGCGGCAGAAATAAGGGTAGAAGAAGGAGTGACAGATTGGAGTGATATCTTAGTTGCTAAAACTCTGCTTTGTTCATCTTCTCAGAGAGTGGGTGCGTAGGGCTGGGGAGGCATACATTTTGAAAAGAGGGGGTTGTTGACTAAGAAATAGGCCTCCACCTAACAGAACACCCACTGTGACTATTTACAATGTTTGCATCTCAGCAAAAATACCATTTGTATTCTGAATTCCTTTGTTTCAACTACATAACTCAATAAGAAAGAAAGTTTCCTACAATTGAAAAGAATAGACAGTGTTTAAAGGCCAAGTTTTGCCTTCCTTTTAAGGCTGAATGTGCTTTATTTTAAGCCACTCTTCCTCCTCAAGTTAAGAAGGGCCTTCTGGTATTTCTGTGCAAAGCACCGGTAATACTGTTTCTTTTTAAGTTAATCATTTTTAATCCTGCTTATTTTATTTAGTGCCTATTGCTGTAGTATCTAACGAGCTCAGTGCTTCTGACAGTATATTCTACGGATGCTTGGGGGCAGATTGCCTGGATTGGACTCTGCTCCAGTTCTTATTAGTTGTGTATAGCAGCTCTGTTTTCCCATCTGTTAAATGGGACAGTAATAGCCACAATAATACCTCATGGCTGTTGTGAGGATTAAAATAAGATAATGCAAGTGAAAGACGGTCCAGAGGATGGGAGAAAATATTTGCAAATTATGTATCTGATGAAGGTCTAGTATCCGCAATAGATAAAGAAGTCTTTTTTTTTTTTGAGATGGAATCTTGCTTTGTCGCCCAGACTGGAGTGCAGTGGTGTGATCTTGGCTCACTGCAACCTCTGCCTCCCAGGTTCAAGCGATTCTCCTCCCTCAGCCTCCCAAATAGCTGGGACTACAGGCATGCACTATCATGCCTGGCTAATTTTGGCTAATTTTTCTATTTTTGTAGAGATGTGTTTCAGCATGTTGGCCCGGCTGGTCTTGAACTCTGGACCTCAGGTGATATGCTCACCTTAGCCTCTCAAAATGCTGGGATTATAGGCGTGAGTCATCATGTCCAGCCAAGAATTCTTATAATTCAACAATATAAAGACAACCCAATTGAAAAATGAGCAAAGGAATAGATATTTCTCCAGAAAAGATAAACAAATGGCTAATAATTATTGCCCATGAAAAGATGGTCAACATCATTAGTCACTTAGGGAAATGCAAATCAAAACCATAGCGAGATTTTTCTACTTTGCGCCCACTGGTATGGTTGTAATAAAAATGGAAAAAAATACGTGTTGGCAAGGATGTGGGAAAATTAGAACCTTATATTGCTTGTGAAAATGTAAAATAGTGTAGCAGTTTTGGAAAATATTTTGGCAGTTCTACAAAAAGTTAAGCATTGAGTTATCATATAACTCAGTAATTTCTAAGTTTTATGCCCAAGAAAACTGAAAACATATGTTCACACAAAAACTTGTGCATGGATATTCATAACAGCATTATTCATAATAGGCAAAAAGTGGAAACAACCAAAATGCCCATCAGCTGATGAATGGATCAACAAAATATGGTCATTTCATATAATGGAGTATTATTCAGCCATACAGGAAATACAGGACTGATACAAGCTGCAACATGCATGGGCCTTGAAAACATAATGCTAAGTGAAAGACGTCTGGCACAAAAGGTGACATATCATATGATTCCATTTATATGAAATGTCTGCCACTGGAAAATCCATAAAGAGAGAAAGTAGGCTAGTGGTTTATTAGGGCTGGGAGGCTGGCAGGGAATGGGGGAGTAACTGCTAATGGGTTTCTTTCTGGGGTGATGAAAGTGTCTGGAATTAAGATTGGATGATTGTCACACAACTTTGTGCATACACTAAAAAACCGCAGAATCGTACATCCGTGAAATCCGGATGAATTTTATGGCATGTGAATTATATCCCAATGACAAAAAATAGGATAATAGTTGAGAGGTGGTACCATGCTCCTAACATGGTAAGCACTCTATGTGTTAGTTATTTCTGCTGCTGCTGTCATCATCTTCATTGTTACTACAAAATTAATTTCATTCATTATTCCTAAAAATATCAGTTTCTTATGGTTATATTATTTCTAGTTCTTTTCTTCAAATTACACAAATATTAGCCACTCAGTGCTTGCAGAATATTTTCAAAGGTCCTGGGATGGAAAGCCTTTGAATTACTGTGGGTGTATGTGTTATCCATTTGCTTACACTGCATCTTCTTACTATAAAATAACATACTTCTTGGCAGATTATATGGCATTTATAGATTTTTCTTCTTACTTTCTTTTATTTGATTTATATAATTAGGTACTCTCAACTCCCGTGATGGAGAGAAAGCAAAGAAACCAAGAATAGGATAATGCTAAGGAATGCCTCAATCTTCCTTTAGTTTTTTATTTTTGGTTGAATAATTTTAGTTTAGTTCATGGAATAAGGTAAATATTTTGCATTTGTTAATAACTCTATATTTTGTTCCAGGTTCAGTGGCTTACAAAAATATGTATAACAAAACAAAATTAAAAAATGAATCAGTGGAGACAAAAAAGAGCATGGATGTTAAAATGTAACTAAAAGATGCTGGGCACCGTGGCTCACTCCTGTAATCCCAGCACTTTGGGAGGCCAAGGCGGGCGGATCACTTGAGGTCAGGAGTTCGAGACCAGCCTGGCCAATATGGTGAAACCCCATCTCTACTAAAAACACAATTTTTATTTTTTTTTAGATGGAGTCTCACTCTGTCACCAGGCTGGAGTGGAGTGGCGTGATCTTGGCTCACTGCAACCTCTGCCTCCCGGGCTCAAGTGATTCTCCTGCCTCAGCTCCCCGAGTAGCTGGGACTACAGGCATGCGCCACCACACCCAGCTAATTTTTGTATTTTTAGTAGAGATGAGGTTTCACCATGTTGGTCAGGATGGTCTTAATCTCCTGACCTCGTGATCCGCCCACCTCTGCCTCCCAAAGTGCTGGGATTACAGGTGTGAGCCACCACGCCCAGCCTTAAAAATCAAAAATTAACTGGGTGTGGTGGCCTGCACCTGTAATCCCAGCTACTTGGGTGCCTGAGGCAGGAGAATCACTTGAACCTGGGAGGCAGACGTTGCAGTGAGCTGAGATTGTGCCTCTGCACTCCAGCCTGGGTAACAGAGTGAGACTCCATCTCAAAAAAAAAAAAAAAAAAAAAAGTAACTAAAAGTAAATACTTAAAAAATATTAGAATTCCTCAATCTTGATGAAATATCCTTTCCATGTTTTCTCCCATAGTTAAACAAGGAGTTTTTCCTTCTTTTGGGCAGTAGCTACATAGTATGAGACTTCTAGTAGTGCACTATGCTAACATAATCACACTTGAATGTTTTTTGAAAATATTTTACGTAAAATACATGTCCCAGATGGACTCTATTCTTTAGTTGGTTATCTAGAATTAACATTTGGATTATGTTTGCTAAATGCGTCAGCCATATCCTAAGCGCTGTGATCCTTTTAGAACTATTAACAGATGAGACTGGGGGGCATTTTATGGTTATAAGAGCTAAATTATATTTATGCAAGTGTGTAAACATTAATAACTCAGCGTTTATAAGCATGTTAGAATATTTGATTATGGCTAGGGAAATGCATATTAGCTATCTAGCACAGATCTAAAAGTGATCTGGGCTATACCTTTCATTTCTGGATTTCTTTCCTTAAGCTTAAAGGGTATTCTAATTTCATTATTATCAATCTTAAGATCACTTCACAGTTTCCTGGTGGTTGGGCGTCATGGTGACTTTTTTTTTCTCCCAGGCTCTTTGTTTGGATATGTGGCCTTGTTTGAGTTGTCTTTGATTGCTATATATGTACCCTTGTTTGCTTTTGCCTGGCTACTGATTCTCGGTGTTTCACTTTGACCTTTGATAAAGCTGTGACTCTGATTCATTTTTAGGGGGGATTCACCTGGTTGGTGGAATCTAGCCTTGCCCTGCCAGGTGGCTGCGTGGGTGTTGCTTGCTGGTTGGAATGTATCCATTGAAGGCCTTAGATGTTGGAGTCCTTGCTTCCTAGCTCCACCTCTTTGTTTGAGGGCACCTCTCTTCTGGTCTAGTGCACAGCTTGGTCTCTGTCAATCAGCATGTTCTGCCTGGCATTTTATGGCATGTTTTCTTCCCCCCCAACATAGAGTAGCAGCCTTTTTATAAGTTGTAGTGGGTTTTTGATACCCACTGTCATTTTTCTTTGCTTTTTTTTGAGACAGGGTTTCACTCTGTCACCCAGGCTGAATGCAGTGGCATGATCACAGCTCCCTGCAGTCTTGAACTCTGGGACTCAGGCAATCCTCCCACCTCATCCTCCTAAGTAGCCGGGACTACAGATGTGCACCACCATTCCCAGTTGCTTTTTTTTTTTAAAGTTTTTTGGGTTGGGCCCGGTTTTTTGGGAAGTTTTTTGGGAAGCCTGGGCATGGTAGCTCACACCTATAATCCCAACACTTTGGGAGGCCGAGGTGGGTAGATCACGAGGTCAGGAGTTTGATACCAGCCTAGCCAACATGGTGAAACCTGGTGTCTACTAAAAATATAACAATTAGCTGGGTGTGGTGGCGTGTGCCTGTAATCCCAGCTACTCAGAAGGCTGAGGCAGGAGAATTGCTTGAACTCAGGAGGCATAGGTTGCAGTGAACTGAGATCGTGCCACTGCACTCCAGCCTGGTGACAGAGCGAGACTCTGTCTCAAAAAAAAAAAAAAAAAAAAAAAGAAAAAAGTTTTTTGTAGAGACAGATGCCTCACTATGTTGCCCAGGCTGATCTTGAACTCCTGGACTTAAGCAATCCGCCTTCCTCGGCCTCCCAAAGTGCTGGGATTATAGGTGTGAGCTACCATGCCCAGGCTTCCCAGTGTCATTGTGATTTGAATTTTCCTAGAAAGATTTCTAGAATTTTTCTAGAATGATTATTGTATCCTAAACATTATGGCATTATGTTCTTTACTTTTTATTGCTTAGAAAAAAATAGTTTAGTGACTACTGGTAGTTTGCAAATTAAAGAATTATGTATAAAATTGCTATAGGTGCTTGTGATTAAATTCTTTTACCAAGATTTCACTTCTAGAGAACTGAAGAATTTACCAAAGTAAAAATGGTCTAACTTTATTACTTGGTTTATAGAAATGAATAAATCATAGTTAATAGTACAGTATATTAGCAATACTGTAAGGTACAGATGAGAAAAATATGCACCCTATTTGTCACAATAAATGGAGTGACCAAAGCTATAGTATTTCAAATCTGTGACTATTATATATTTTTCTATACCAAGTCACCTCTTTCTTTGTTTGTTTGCTTTTGGGACAGGGTCTTGCTCTGTAACCCAGGCTGGAGTGCAATGATGTGATCTCAGCTCACTGCAACCTCTACCTCCTGGGTTCAAGTGATTCTCGTGCCTCAGCCTCCCCAGTAGCTGAGATTACAAGTGTGCACCACCACACCCGGCTAATTTTTGTATTTCAATAGAGAAAGGGTTTCATCATGTTGGCCAGGCTGGTCTTGACCTCCTGGCCTCAAGTGATCTACCTGCCTCAGCCTCCCAAAGTGCTGGGATTACATGTGTGAGCCACGGTGCCCAGCCTGTACCAAGTAACATTTATTTCTGTGTGCAAGAATATACATGTGCTTGTTACAGAGTTGAGTTTATCATATTCTATCGCCATGTATTTCCCATAAATCTATTAAGTTAAAATCTGTGCCACTTATCAAAGTTTGGTGTGATTACATATATGTACATAAACCTATATGATCTTTGAATTAAGAGCCTTGGTGCTAGCCTGAGAGTCTGTGTGTATGAATGCGGGTGGCAAGAGTGAGGCATGGATCATTGCTATTTTTTTCTACCGGAGTGCCATTATTAACAGTTTCTTTTCTGTGTAGTCACTGTGAACACTGTTGTGGGGCTGCTCCCTGTGTGTGGCTCTGCCTCCGAACCCACAGAGTCGGCTGGCTCCCAGACCTACTCTATCTCTGGTTACAAGTCAGTGTCTTATTTACTGGAAGTTAAAAGACAGGGCACTTTTGATTTACACTGTGCTTCAGCATGCCCTTATTAGTATTTCTTGGTTCTTCCATCAGTGAGTCTCTGATTTCTTCACCAAAAAATAATCTTGCACAGAGTCATGATCCTCCCTGTTTTTATAAAACACTGAGCTTTGGAAAGGGAAATGATTACTCATCACAACTCTAAACACTAGGATAAAATGTTCCTATTTAGATCAATCAGGGGCCAATTTAATTTTCTAATGAACTTTAGAATTGCTTTTGTGGTCTGCCTTTAGGGACTATTATTATACCAGCTTTTCTTCTTTTTAATGTCTCTAGAAGTCAATTTTCATCTTTGCCAAGAATTAAAGGATCCTTAAACATGTGAAAAAGATGAGAAAGTCAGTGGATCATCTTGATGATGATGGTCTTGCAATTTTGCAGAAGGTTGAAAAGGCAATAGATATAACAGATTCATGTTCTTTTTATTGAAATGGACAAGTTAGAGGTCTAGATTGAATACACACTGTGTTTAGACTTAATAAACACTTTCAATAAACTTATTCAATATTTTTTTAATTGACAACCTGTATTGGGAGCTGCATATACTATAGAGATCAAAGTTGACATTTCTTGCCTTCTTGGGCTTACCCAAAACAATATGTAATCAAATTAAGATAAGTGCTGGGTGCACAAGGAAGGAAAACAGGTCGCCTTTAGAGACTGGAGGAGTTGTCCAGAAGTCTGCTCTGAAGAGAAGATGTTTAAAATTAAATCTGCAATGTTCATCTGAATTAAGCAGGTTGAGAACAGGATGAAGGAGGCAGGCATAGCAGCATGAACCAATACCTGAGGCAGGAAAGGGCTGGGTTTGTCAGAGTAACACAAAGGTCAGTGTGCTGGAGCAAACTGAGGAGGGTGAGTGTTTCAAGACAAGGCTTGGCATAGGAGTGGTCAGATGATTCAGGGCCTTATGAACCATGTTAATTTAGTTGTTCCAAAGTTCAGAGAGTTGATTAGAAAGAATAAGAAGAGAATTTAGGAGACAGTGTCAGAAGGTTATTGGCTTTAGGCTGGAGGCAAGAGATGGCAGTAGCTTGGACTGGGGATTGACAGTGGAACTGAAGAGATGTGGATGGACTCAAGCTGTGTTTACGAATTAGAACCAACAAAAGTTGATAGAAAGGTTAGATTGTGGTATTAGAAGAAAGGATTCATTTCAGCATCCTGGCATGAACAAGTGAATGGATGAAAGTGCTTTCCCATAATTGGGGAAGACTAGAGGCAGAATAGATTTGAGAGAGGAGCAACAGTTCAGTTTTTTGATGGGTTAAGGTTGAAATGAGTCTGTAAGCTATCTCAGTGGAGATGTCAAGTAGGTGGTTAGATACATAGTATGTGTTTATCTCTTGCTGCATAATAAATTATTATGAAAGTTAGCAGCAAATCTCTATTAGTTATCTGTTGCTCTGTAACAAGTCACCCCAACATTTGGTGCTTTAAAACAACAAGTATTTATTATCTCATGCAGTTTCCTTGGCCAGGAATTTGGGAGTGGCTTAGCTAGGTGATTCCAGTCCAGGGTCTGTCATGAGATTGCACTCAAGATGCTGGCCAGGGTCGCCATCATCTGAAGCTTGACCAAGGCTAGAGGATCTGATTCCAAGATGGCTTATGCACGTGGCTTTTGGCAGAAGGTCTCAGTTCCCTGCTAGCTCTTGGTGGAAGGCCACAGTTTCTCCCCACGTGGGCCTCTCTCTAGGGTGCTTGAATGTCTTCATGACATGGCGGTGAGCTTCTCCTAGAGTGAGAGATATGAAAGAATGCAAGGGAGAAGCTGTAACACCTTTAGTCTCAGAAGTCCCACATCATCACTTCTGCCATATTCTATTTGGTAGAAGTAAGTCACCAATTTCAGTCCATACTTAGTGGGTGGGGAATTAAGCCCCCCGCTTGAATGGACAGCCACCAAATAATTTGTGAACGTATTTTAAAACCACCACACATGATTTTGTAATTGAGAAGAAAGGATTGAGCTGGAAATAAGACATTAGGAGTTTTGCACATAGATGCTGCGGAGTGAGTAGATGCGTGATCACTTAGTAAAAGTGTGAAGAGGTCCAAGACTAATCCTTTAGGAAATCTAACTTGTAGAGGATCTGCTGTGGAGGAGTGGAGGAGAAGGAAGAAATGGAATCTGGGAAGATGAGAAGAATTTTTCAGGCAGGGAGTGTTCTACTCTGTGGAAGCCTGCTGGAATGTGTATTTGACTTTCATTTTTAAGAATTTATTCTCTAAATGAATGAAGAATGAATAAATAAATGTCATGTATATGTTCAAAATTTTAATTCTAAGTATGATTATTATTGAAATGCTTATAAAATTAAGAATGGAAATCAGCATTAGGAATGCATAATAACAGAGTGGGAGGTATTGGTAAAAAATTATTTAATGTCCAGACAATAAAATACCTATGAAGCTTTAAAAAGACATTATTAAAGAATGTGCACTGTAATAAAAACAGATTTATAATGTATTTTAAATAAATATAAAATACTATATAAGGAAGAAGCAGACAAAAATGTCTAGGAGGATGTATATAAACCTGTTAATACTGGTTATCTCTGGGCAGAGGGAAAATGGGTGATTTAAGTTTCCTTCCTTTGGTTTGTCTAAATCTTCCTTAATAACAGGGAATTGCTTTTGTAATAAAATGTTTGAAAATATCCCGTCCCAAAATAAAGAAAAATAATGAAAATAATGATAGTTGAAACTCAATTGAGGGGCCTGGCATGGTGGCTCATGCCTACAATCCCAGCACCTTGAGAGGCTGAGGTGAGAGGATTGCTTGAGGTCAGGAGTTTGAGATCAGCCTGGGCAACATAGCAAGACTCCATCTCTAAAATAATTTTTTAAAGTATTAGCTGGGCTTGGTGGCTCATGCCTGTAGTCTGAGCCACTCAGGAGGCTGAGGTGGGAGGATTACTTGAGCCCAAGTTAAAGCTACGGTGAGGTATGATTGTGCCATTGCACTCCAGCCTGGAGCCTCAAAAAAGAAAAAAAAAAAACTTGATTGAGAAAAATTAAAGTACAACATTTGGCTCTGAACTTCCTGGCAGCCAAGACAAAATGATACAAAGAAGATCTCTGATCTTTGTCAAGACAGCCTGCCTTATGCCTAGTCCCCAAAGTGAGCAGAAGTGAGGCACCTTGCCCTCTAAAGCAATTTCTTTCTTTCTTTCTTTTTTTTTCTTTTGAAGGATTTCTTTTTTAAACTTTTATTTTAAGTTGAGGGGTACATGTGCAGGTTTGTTACATAGGTAAATGTGTGTCACGGGATGGGAGTTTGTTTACAGATTATTTCATCATCCAGGTATTAAGCCTAGTATCCATTAGTTATTTTTCCTGATCATTTCCCTCCTCCCAAACTCCACCCTCCAATAGACACCATTGTATATTGTTCTCTGCTATATATCCATGTGTTCTCATCATTTAGCACCCACTTAAAAGTGAGAAGTGTGGTATTTGGCTTTCTGTTCTTGTGTTAGGTTGCTAAGGATAATGGCCTCCAGCTCCATCCATGTCCCTGCAAACAACATGATCTCATTCTTTTTATGGCTGCATAGTATTCCATAGTGTGTATGTGCCACATTTTCTTTATCCAATCTACCACTAATGGGCATTTAGATTGATTCCAAGTCTTTGTTACTGTGAATAGTGCTGCAGTGTCTTTGTAACAGAACAATTTATATTCCTTTGGGTATATACCCTGATATGGCTTGTCTGTGTCTCCACCCAAATCTCATCTTGAATTCTCAGGTATTATGGGAGGGATGCAGTGGGAGTAATTGAATCATGGGGGCAAGTATTTCCTGTGCTGTTCTTGTGATAGTGAATAAGTGTCACGAGAACTGATGGTTTTATAAAGAGGTGTTTCCCTGCACAAGCTCTCTCTTTGCCTGCTGCCATCCATGTAAGATGTGACTTGCTCCTCCTTGCCTTCCACCATGATTGTGAGGCTTCCCCAGCCACATGGAACTGTAAGTCCATTAAACCTCTTTCTTTTGTAAATTTCCCAGTCTTGGGTATATCTTTATCAGCAGTGTGAAAACAGACTAATACGTACCCACTAATGGGGTTGCTGGGTCAAATAGTGTTTCTGTCTTTAGGTCTTTGAGGAATTGCTACGTTGTCTTCCACAGTGTTTGAACTAATTTACACTCCCACCAACAGTGTGTAAGCGTTCCTTTTTTTCTTCAACCTTGCTAGCATCTGTTATTTTTTGCCTTTTTCATAATAGCCATTCTGACTGGTGTGAAATGTATATCATTGTGTTTTTGGTTGGCATTTCTCTAATGATCAGTGATGTTGAGCTTTTTTTAATATGCTTGGCCACATGTATGTCTTCTTTTATTTAAAGCAATTTCACATAAGCTACAGAGATGTTCTTAAGTCTTGGGAAAACAGAGGGCATACTTTTAAATGTAGGTTCTGTGAAGGCAGTTGTGCAGGCACAGGGTGGATTCCTATATGTGGCTTAGGGAGCTTTGTGATGATTAGGTGTAACAAAGTGGTAAAGTTTTTAGTATCTTGAGAATACAGCAGTTGGTATTCCCTTAGACCAGATTCCTTCACATCTCTGGATGACTGGGCCACACCTGATTCCTTAAGCCTGGCTGGAGTCAAGGAGTCTGTATTCTAAGACAGTTCTCCAGGGGATTCTGATGTTTTGCTATATCTGGGAATTTGTGCAGTCTACTATTCTTTTTGACCATGATGACAGTTGGGTTTTATTGAGAATTAACCATGTGGCTCTTGCTGCATGCTGATTATTATCTTTAATTCTCATAACAATTGTTTAAGGGTTGCATTTTTACCCCCTTTGTATATAGGAGAAAAATAAATTGTTCAAGACATAAAGCAGTCAAAAAGCAGTTCCATAAAGTAGTTGGGAGCTGGGTTTTACCTTATAAGGCTGTTGGGATTAAATGAGATAATGTGTACAAAGTGGTTAGCCCTGTGTCTGGCACATAGAAAACATTTAATAAATGTCAGTTTTATTATGAGAAAACATGATTCATGGATGGAGGCCCTGATAGCATCCTCAGTGCATGCATCTCACTATTCCAGTCATCTGTCCTTCAGTGTTACATCTTAGATCAGAGTTATAGGACATGTGACTGGGGACTGTTGCATTTCAGGCTTATTTTATCTTATTTTCTTTTATGAGACAAGGTCTCACTCTGTCACCCAGGCTAAAGTGCAGTGGTGTGATCATGGCTCACTGCAGCCTCGAACTCTTGGGTTCAAGTGATCCTCCCACCCCACCCTCCCAAGTAGCTGGGACCACAGGCATATGCCACCACGCCCAGCTAATTTTTGTACTTTTTGTAGAGACAGGGTTTTACCATTTTGCCCAGGCTGGTCTCGAACTCCTGGGCTCAAGTGATCCACTCGCTTCGGCCTCCCAAAGTGTTGGGATTACAGACATTAGTCATTGCGCCCAGCCCATTTCAGCCTGTTTAACATTCCTTTTATAGAGCTGGAACATCCAACTCCAACTTGTAGACCAGAAATATTCCTGAATTTCTTTCCTCAGACTTATCTCAGTGGTGCCAGACTGAGTTAGGATTGAGTTTAGCTGCAAGTAAGAGAAACCCTTTTACTATAGATTAACTAAGAAAGAACTCATTTTTCTTAAGTAAGCTTCAGTCTGTAGGTAGGCAACCCAGGGCTGGTTACCTGCTCAGGGAAACTGGCAGCTTCTGTCTTCTTGGAGGAAGCAGGAAGGCCCAGGGCAAGATGTTCATGCCAGCCAAGACTGAACATATTTTATCAGGGAAATAATAGTTCTCCTGGGTCTTCCACCCAATATACTTCTCCCCTCCTCTTGGCAGAATTGAGCCAAATGGTTATCTCTAGTTGCAAGGCGAGGTGAATATTTTAACTGGCCACCTTGCTACAGGAAAAAAAATGGGATTAATCTTGTAAGTGAGAAGGAGAGAAAGGATGCTTGAGTAGGCAACTAGCAGTGTGTACCATAGTGAGTTCCAGCAAATAGTTCTATCTTAAATACCGTATCTAGAGGCATGATCAGAGTGAAAACAATTCTGATTCTAAAATTCAGGTTACCTGTAATTATATTCTGAAAGAATGATGGGTTGAAAATATGAATAATAAAAGACAAAATTGGAACCAAGTACAATTTCTCCATTTGTCTTGTAGGGGAATATATGAAAAGTTGAGATAAATTAATCTCTTTTCTTGAAAAAAATAACACTGAAATGGACATGAAAAATGTTTATTGCATCTGGTTTTTTTTCCTCTATGTTTTATTTCAGTAAAATACAGATAACATAAAATTTATTATTTTAGCTATTTTAAGTGTACGTACATCTTGTTACATAACCATCACTACCATCCTTCTCCCGAATTCTTTCGTTGAAAAACTGAAAATATATACCCATTAAACCAGGGGTCCCCAAGCCCTGGGCCACAGGTTGCTACCAGTCTGTTGCCTGTTAGGAGCCGAGTCACACAGCAGGAGGTGGGCGGTGGGTGATCGAGCATTACTTCCTGAGCTCTGCCTCCTGTCAGATCAGCAGCAGCATTAGATTCTCATAGGAGCACGAACCCTGTTGTGGACTGTGCATTTGAGGGATATAGGTTGTACACTCCTTATTAGAATCTAACTAATGCCTGATGATCTGTGGTGCAACAATTTCATCCCGAAACCACTCCCCCACTGCCTCCCCCACTGCCCCGCCCGTGGAAAAATTGTCTTTCACAAAACCGGTCCCTTTCTGGTGCCAAAAAGTTTAGGGATCGCCACATTAAACAACAACTCCTCACTCCTCTCTCCTCCTAGCCCTTGGCAACCACCATTTTATTTTCACTATTCTAGGTACCTCATGTGAGTGGAATCATACCATAGTTTTCTTTATGTGACTGGCTATGTCACTTAGCATACTGTCCTCCATGTTCATCCCTGTTGTAGCATGTGTCAGAATTTCCTTTCTCTTCAAGGCTGGTTATTATTCCACTTTATGTAAATATCACATTTTGCGAATTAATTGATCTGTTTGTGGACACTTGGGTTGCTTCCATTTTTTAGCTTTTGTGGATAACGTTCCTATTAACATGGATGTACAAATATCTCTGAGATTCTGCTTTCAGTTCTTTTGGTTGTATCACTGCATATGCCTTTTACTCAGATCCCGTTTCTCCTTGACATAACCCTAGGTAATGGTGGTTAGCTTACTCTTATCTTGAGGGAAATGCTAAAGTTTTGAGGAAAGATCATTCATCCAAATCTTTTTGTTTGATTCACTCTTGCTAACCTCCAAGAAAAATTTGTGATCACAAATTATATTTTATACAGTCCATAGGCTCAGGGAAGGGAGTAATTCTGGTGTTCCTAAAAGATGTCATTGCAGTGCTGCAATGCAGAAAAACGCTAGGTTTTGGGTGTCCTTAGGAAGGAGACAAGAAAGAAAACAGAGAACATTATCCTTCCTTTGCAAAGCCATGTTGACTGTGCACATGGATTACGATCTGAGATTCTGGTCTCCTACTTAAATGATTTAACAGTGGAAGGTATTCTAGTGAAGGAAACCCAAATCCTGGAGCAAATGCATTTGTTACTTTTGTAAAACTGACTAAAGTGATCAGTACTCTTCAGTCGAAAAATGTCAAAGTGGAAAGAAGACATACTTATCAGCTATAAGCTTAATTATTTCAGAAAAGCAAACATAAACTTATTCTTCCAACCTTCAACAGTTATCTGGACTTTTTGATGCTTAAAAGACGAGCAGATGTTCAAGACAAATGAGAGGAAGAGCTATTTTACACTGAAGATATAATTAGCAAGTTTGCAGTACCCAGTGATAGTATAGACTGAATTTACAAATTTTTTCTTTTAAAGGCAAATAAATGTCAGACTCACAGTAGACTATTAAATAAAGATAGTGCTGGCAGAACACTATTTTTTTTTTTTTTTGAGACAGAGTCTTGCTCTTTCGCTCAGGCTTGAGTGCAGAGGTGCGATCTCGGCTCAGTGCAACCTCTGCCTCCTAAGTTCAAGTGATTCTCCTGCCTCAGCCTCCTGAGTAGCTGGGATTACAAGTGCACACCACCACACCCGGCTAATTTTTGTATTTTTAGTAGAGACAAGGTTTCATCATGTTGACCAGGCTGGTCTTGAACTTTTGACTTCAGGTGATCCGCCTGCCTCAGCCTCCCACAGTGCTGGGATTACAGGCATGAGCCACTGTGCCCGGCCCAGAACCCTAATTTTTAACAGTGACATGAAGTTAACATGAAGGAAGTCATTAGGAAGGGGAGTGGCCTGTAAATGAAGTTTCTTGCAGTTTTGCTGAGGCAATGGATTTTATCTGTCCCCCTCGTCCAACCCTACCTGAATAAGCTTTTTAATTAAAAAATGCATTAGTAAGGCTGGGAGCAGTAGCTCATGCTTATAATCCCAGCACTTTGTGTGGTGTAGGCGGGCAGACTGCTTGAGCCCCGGAGTTCGAGACCAGCCAGGGCAACATGGCGAAACCTTGTGTCTACAGAAAAATACAAAAATTAGCTGGGCATGTTGGCGCATGCCCTCCAGGTACCTGGGAGGCAGAGGTGGGAGAATCACTTGAGCCTGGGAAGTGAAGGCTGCAGTGAGCGGTGATCATACTGCTGCACTCAAGCCTAGGTGACAGAGTGAGACTCTGTCTCAAACAAACAAACAAAAAGTATTAGTAGTTTATGTGAACTTTTTCATAGTTATGAAAATTAAAAATAAGAATATGTATTTTTCAATATGAGACTAAACCTTTCAATTATTTTGTTTATTAACTTCCAATTTATACCCTTTTAGCCAAAGAGTTCTGTGCTTTATGGGCCAATTTTTAAACTGTGAAGTCCATGGGAAGAAATTTTTAGCCCTGAATTTTGAAGGGGAGTGCAGTGTTCCTTTCTGACTTGTTTTTCCTGCTTATTATAAATATTTATCTTGGACAAAGGATTGCATTTTAGCGGACGTGCAATTTTACAAATTTAATTATTAAAATGACTCTTCTTCCTATTTTTATGATCTTACGTTTTGTTTTTACCTTGTCATGGCAGATATTAAAACACTCCAAATAAAGACAAAAAAATTCAATATAAAAAAAACCCAAAACCACTTCCGAAATACTCCATTTTTTCTTATTTAAAAAAATGCTATTTATAGTAGTAGTTGGCATTTCATCAAAGTACATAAGCAAAGGACAGATACTCCTCATTTTTTCCCAGGTTTCGATTCTTTTTCTGAAAGCGAGTAAAATATTAGGCTTTGGAGAAAGTCTAGGTAGTTTGGTGTGATCTGTTGGTAGCATTTTGTTTTGCCTTAATCTTCTATTTTTTTCTTCCCATTTTATTTATTTATTTTTTTGACATGGAGTCTCATTCACTTTGTCGCCCAGGCTGGAGTGCAGTGGCGCGATCTTGGCTCACTGCAACCTCCGCCTCCTGGGTTCAAGCGATTCTCATGTCTCAGCCTCCTGCGTAGTGGAAATTACAGGTACGTGCCACCACGCCCGGCTAATTTTTGTATTTTTAGTAGAGATGGTGTTTCACCATATTGTCCAGGTCTTGAACTCCTGACCTTAAGTGATCCTCCTGCCTTGGCCTCCCAAAGTGCTGAGATTACAGGCATGAGCCACTGTGTCCGGCCTTCTTCCCATTTTAATAACTAATTATTTTGCCTTAAAATACTTGAATTTATTGCAAAAGGTGTATTTTAAATGATTCAGCTCCCTCTTCCGTGGTGTTTCTGTAGTGAATAGACTGGAAGCTGGGAAGAAAGTGACCTCCATAAACACAGTTGTTTTACATTATTTCTCTCTCTGAAGAGAGAATTAGCACTCTCTTTCACTTCCAAGTGGAAAACCCACTGGACAGGCAGGTGCAAATAAAGCCATGTAACCTGGCAAGTTTCATTTTTAGAAATATGTGGGCTTTATCCAGTTTAGGAGCTTAGCTTCTGATACATTTCTGTCTCCCATCCTTTGGGATTTGGAGCTTTTTTTGTTTTTGGTTGGTGTTGGCTTCTACAGTATCTCCCTTCCTCCTAGATCCTTCCTGTCTGCATGTAAATACAGATATGCAGAAGTCTCCCTTATTCTCACCATCCTCCACCAGAGCAGACAGACCCGCAGACAGACAGACCTTGTGCCAGCCCAGTTTATTTTTTAGCTGACGAATTCTCTTCCTTTCCTACTTGTCCTCATTAAAGTGGAGAAAAATACACCTTTTACAAGATGGGTGCATTAAAGAAAAAATGTTACAGAAGGTATTACGTATTTATTACAAACTTAGAAAATATGGCTAACAAATAATAGAATATAAGAGTCACTCAGAATCTTCTGACGTACAGATACAGTGCTAACATTTTGGCTCTTGGCTTTCTGTCATACTTACACTTACGTATAAGTGAAGCACTGTGTATATTCTTTAATGACCTTTTATTACCCCTTAATACACTGTGAAAATCCTTCCATGTCTTTACATATTCATTATATGTACCTGAATATAATTTTTTTTAACCTTTTGCTTGTTTTTTTTAGAGACAGGGTCTTGCTTTGTTGTCCAGCTGGAGTACAGTGGCACAACCATAGCTTACTCCAGCCTCAAACTCCTGGGTTCAAGTGATTGTCCCACCCTAGCCTCCAGAGTAGCTGGGACTACAGGTGTGGACCATTGTGCCTGGCTAATATTATTTATTTATTTATTTATTTGAGACAGGATCTCACTCACCCAAGCTGGAGTGCAGTGGTGTGATCACGGCTCACTGCAGCCTCCACCTCCCCAGATTCAGGTGATCTTCCCACCTCAGCCACCTGAGTAGCTGGGACCATGGTGTGTGCTACCACGCCATCTGCTACCACACCTGGCTAAGTTTTGTATTATTTTCTAGAGATGAGGTTTGGCCATGTTGCCCAGGCTAGTGGCTCAAGCAGTGCACCCACTTGGGCCTCCCAAAGTGCTGGGATTACATGCATGAGCCACCTTGCCCTACCTGCTAGTATCCTTTTTAATGCATGAAAATATACTTTTAAACAGTTCTCATGGATGGACACTGGGAAAGCTAGACCCCTGTGAGAGTTTGAGCTCCTCAGTGTGAAGACCCTCTCCTGTCGGCTCTAATGTTGCATTTTCCTGGTATGAACCCTGAATATCTGACAGAGGTCTCAGTGAATTTAGAAAGTTTATTTTGCCAAGATTGAGAGTGTGTGCCTGTGACACAGCCTCAGGAGGTCCTGATGATATGTTCCCAAGGTAGTCAGAGCACAGTTTGGTTTTATACATTTTAGGGAGACATGAGACATCAATCAACATATGTAAGATGAACATTGGCTTGGTCTGGAAAGGCGGGACAACTCGAAGTGGGGAGGGGGCTTCCAGGTCATAGGTTAATAAGAGACAAATGGTTGCATTCTTCTGAATATCTGATTAGCCTCTCCGAAGGAGGCAATCAGATATGCATTTATCTCAGCGAGCAGAGGGGTGACTGAATAAAATGGGAGGCAGGTTTGCCCTAAGCAGTTCCCAGCTTGACTTTTCCCTTTAGCTTAGTGATTTTTGGGGCCCCAAGATTTATTTTCCTTTCACACTGGGCTCGCTTGATAAGTTCACCTGAGTATCCTGCTAATCTCTCACATTTTTTTGGTGCAAAGAGGAATTTCTTTCCTTAATCAATTTCTTTCTGTGCTTAAAGAAATTTTTTTTGCACTTTTTATTTTTTAATGGAGAGACACCATTCAAGTTACCAAAGTCAGAAGTTTTTGCCCTTCCCTTTCTCCTTCATTACTCTTTTTTTTTTTTTTTTTCCTGAGACGGGGTCTGGCAGTGTCGCCCAGCCTGGAGTGCAGTGGCATGATCTCAGCTCACTGCAACCTCTGTCTCCCAGGTTCAAGCGATTCTCCTGCCTCAGCTTCCTGAGTAGCTGGGATTGTGGGCACCTGCCACCACGCCCAGCTAATTTTTGTATTTTTGCTAGAGACAGGGTTTTACCATGTTGGCCAGGCTGGCCTTGAACTCCTGACCTCAGATGATCCGCCCAACTCAGCCTCCCAAAGTGCTAGGATTACAGGCGTGAGCCACTGTGCCTGGCCTCTCCTTCATTACTCTTATAATAATTCAGTAGTCTAGTCCCAGCATGGGGGTGGGGGACTTGGAGTAATATTGGTCAAAGAATACAGTTTGACAGGAGGAATAACTTCAAGAGATCTATTGTACAAGGTGATGATTATAGTTAATAACAATTTGGTGTATACTTGAAAATAGCATAGAGAGCAGATTTTAAGTGTTCTCATCACAAATAAATGGTAAATATGTGAGGCAAAAGCACTAATAAACAAAATTTTGTCTCTTAAGAGCCATAGAGTCTAATTGAGAATAGAATGGGAGGCAGGTTGTATAATAATTATCATGTCCACCCACTTCACCAAGTCCCAGCAGCAACCTTCTCTCTTCAATTCAATACCTGTTGCATCCATCTGCCCCTTTCTTGTCTCATTACTCCTCTATGCTTTCTGATGTCTAGCCCAGGCAATTCTAATAAGCCTCAAACTGGCTTACTTTCTTCCGGCCTCCCTCCCCATGAGTCCATTTTTCATGTTAATCTCACTAAAGCACCCTTCTGATCATGTCACGCTCTTGCTCAGGAAAAGCCAAGGGCCCACATTGCCCGCTCATTTAACCCCTTGCTGTGGCCTTCAGAGTCCTCTGCAATTTAACTGCAGCCTGTTCCAAAATTCAGCGGCATCACAGCTCTGATAAAAAACCACTCAGCCAAAGGAACCTCTTCACAGTTGTGTCTGGATCATGTTTTTAGGACTTTGCTGCAGCTGTTCTCTTTTCTACAAATGCCTTTCTAACCATTTTTACATGCCTCGAACATAGTAATTCAAGGTCTAGCTCAAATGCATCCTGTTCCTCAAATCTTTCCCTGATCCCCTTCTCATTTCCATCAGGACATATTTTTCTATGAATTTATGAATGTATCTGTACCTGATATATTAGTTATAATTTTCTGTTGTGTTAGTCCCTTCCCCACCCACCCCAGGCCACCGGACCACAGTTTCCTTGAAAGCAACATCTGGATCTCTTTTGGGACTGACACATAGTAGATGCTCTGTAAATGTTATTATTTCTTTGTACAATGTTTTTCACAAAATAGTTGTACAACTAATTTTTATTAAATGACTAGAAAATATAAAACTTAAGACAACAAACATAACAAAGAGTTGGAAATATTCTCAGTTCTTTTTTTTTTTTTTGACACAAGGTCTTGCTCAGTCACCTAGGCTGGAATGCAGTGGTGCATTCACAATTCCCTGCAGCCTCAAACTCCTGGGCTCAAGCAATCCTTCTACCTCAGCCTCTTGAATAAGTGGTACTACAGGCATGTACCACCACACCCAGATACTTTTTTGATTTTTTGTAGAGACGGAGTCTCCCCGTGTTACCCAGGCTAATCTTGAACTCCTGAGCTCAAGAGACCCTCCCTGGAGGCCTCCCAAAGGGCTGAGATTACAGGTGTGAGCCACTTGCCTGGTCCCCAGTTCTTATTATGTCCGTTAATTTGACTAGAAGTCTTACAAAATGACCTAAGCCAATTTGATTATGCATAATTATAAATTTTGGCTTTATTTTTGATTGGTAATGTTGGCTCCCAATGCCACTGTCTTCCTATAAGGGTCATAATAAAGGCAAGTTTCAGACCAAATCCTGCCATGAACATTGGCATTCATTAAGCAATCATTATTCGCAAGTAGGCTTGAAAAACAGTTCATACAGCCTGCATGTAAAGTTGGTAAGCTGCAGCTCTGTGTCCTTTTTTTTTTTTTTTTTTTTGAGAGACAGAATTTTGCTGTGCCACCCAGGCTGGAGTGCAGTGGTGCAATCTCAGCTCACTGCAAGCTCCACCTCCCGGGTTCACGCCATTCTCCTGCCTCAGCCTCCCGAGTAGCTGGGACTACAGGTGTGCACCACCACACCCATCTAATTTTTGTATTTTTAGTAGAGACAGGGTTTCACCATGTTAGCCATGATGGTCTCGATCTCCTGACCTCGTCATCCACCCGCCTCGGCCTCCCAAAGTGCTGGGATTACAGGTGTGAGCCACCATGCCTGGCAGCTCTGTGTCCTTTTGAAAGTCATAGTTAAAGTAAATGCAGCAATATTCTAGAGCTGTATAATTTGGTGCATTGGGTGCTGAGTTCCTGAACTGCAGCTAGTCTGAATTGAAATAATGCTGTAAATGTAATATACACCCAGGATTTCAAAGGCTTAGTAAGAAAAAAAGACTATAAAATATATTTTCAAGATGTTTTCAAATGTTGAGTATATGTTGAAATGATAATGTTTTGGAGATATTGGGTTAAATAGTACATATTACTTAAAATTCATTTTACCTGTTTTTTAATGTGGCTTTTAAAATTATGTATGTGACTTGCATTATATTTTTATTAGACAATGTTGTCTTAGGGAGAGGATTTAGTCTTATAATCAGCAGCAGATAACTAAAATCCTCTAGCCAATGGCTGAACATAGGACCTTTAGGGATCTAGCCTCCCAGACTCACTAGATTTTTATATTCTGTTTAATCAATGGTGGGGCATGTCTAGAAAATATTTTGACCAATCCTTGTTCATTGAATAACACTAAAGTCAACAGTGGGAGGATATTTCTAACATTCTAATTATGCCAATTATTAAGCCACAGTAAAAGCACATTTCTCACATTCATTAATTAACAAAGTCTCTGGTGTTGATGAAAATAAAGATAACTGATGCCTTTGTAGTGGTCCACTCTGGAGTTTAGCCTTTCTAATTAAATTATAGCTGACCTTCTCTGGAATGTTATACTGGCTTGGGACAAATATGAGCCTCTAGTGTGGTTTGCACACTGGAATATGTGTGTCTTATTGTGACCTTGGCAAGCTTTTGTAGTGGTTAAGGCCCAAGATAGCATCCTAGCTGTCTCTTTTCTTAGCTTTCCTTTCATAGTTCTTCTTTTCCACTTTCTAAAAGAAAGTCGTACCTCTCACTCTCCTCAAATTTTACTGTGCTGCATTGCTGTGAGGCATCAAACGAGGACAATTTAAGAATGCAAAACGAAGAGTAATCCTTTAAAAATTTTTTAAATGGCTGGTGCCTTGTTGCCTCCAGGGCAAGGCTTTGTGTCCAGCTGCCATCCATCCATCCATCCATCCATCCATCCATCCATCCATCCATCCATCCCTCTTTCTTAGAAAGAGAATTCTGAAGTGAGATGTTATTTGGAAACACCTATACCATGGTTTTTAAATCCAAAACCAAGTCAGACTCCTCTTGTCAGAAACTAAATCTGCTTTGGCTGATTAGTTTGACAGTGAGGACTAGTTTTGCCAATTAGGTACCAGAGGAGGCATTTTCTATTAATTGAATGAGCTAAATTTGCAACTCCTTAACAACATGCTAGAAATTACATCTTTTTAACGATTTAAATTTATGATAAATATCAGTTGTCAACTTTAAAATGTGCACGGAAATTCTTTTGGAAGTTCATGAACAAGAGTGTTTGAAGCTTCTGACTTAAACTAGTTTAACACAAGCATATTACACTTTGTATGTTGAAATCTTCTAAAGTATATTATAGACATTATATAGGAAGTTTTAAGAAGAGAAAGAAAAGATGGAAAAAGACAATCCAGAAGAGAAATGGTAGAAAGAGACTGACCCACATGGTGCAGGGGGCCCAGTGTGGTACAGTAGGCCAGTTCTGTGGCTGAGAAGTCCAAGATGGTGGCCTGTGTCATGACAGGTCCAGAGAAGGGCGTTGGAAAAGAATATTCAGTGATGCAGGATGGAGGGAGGTTTGAATGTTCAAAAAAGTAGAACAGGCAGAAGGAGGTGGGTTCTGAAAATGAAGAGGAGAGAAAGAGGGGGAGAGTCTTTGCTCCAATGATGCTCCAAATGATGGGGTATAGTAAAGAAGGCTTGACCGATTTGTTTGAGGGGATGTTCATTGTGGCCCTTAAGGTTATGGAAACTTTTGTAGATGTCTAATCCTGACAAGCTGGACACTTTCTCTTTGACCCATGAGTTTTTTGAGGTTGCATTGTTCTTTGATGCTACCTGGAGACTCTCCTGTCTGGCAGAATGGAAAGGTCAGTGCTTTAACGTATGTGGATTGCTGTTATCTGGGTCTTGTCTATCTCAAGGTATTGTATGGGCCCTGACACACAGAGGACTAAATTGAAGTAAGGAAGCAAGCCAAACTGTATTGTTAGTCCTTTTTATCCACTGGAGTTGTTGGCTTCAGAATGTTATCATTGGCTTTTACAATGCTCATTCACTGCTTGATGCTTTTCAATTTATTATTGAATTATCATATATATGTGTATTAGTCTCTTTTTATGCTGCTAATAAAGACATGCCAGAGGCTAGGTAATTTATAAAGAAAAAGAGGTTTAATGGACTCACAGTTCCACGTGGCTGGGGAGGCCTCACAATTTTGGCAGAAGATGAAGAGATGAAGGAAGAGCAAAGGGACGTCTCTCATGGCAGCAGGCAAAAGAGAATGAGAGCCAAAGGAAAGGGGAAACCCCTTATAAAACCATCAGCTCTCATGAGACTTATTCACTACCACAAGAACAGTATGGGGGAAACCACCTCCATGATTTAATTATCTCCTACCAGGTTCCTCCCATAACCCATGGGAATTAATGGGAGCTACAATTCAAAATGAGATTTGAGTGAGGTCACAGACAAACCATATCAATATGTATTCTTTCACAATATATTTTTTATTTGACTACGATGACCCAGTGTCATGATCTTAGAAGACACATGGCATACAGTGAAAGATTTCCTACATTAGCTCTATAGAAAATCATAGCATTCCTATATATGCATATGGAGAGATATTTGCATACTTATTGTTCTCTTTTTCTTTGGATATTTTATACTTTTTTTGTTTGAAAATTGCTGTTTCTTGGATATTATATTGTGTTATTCTATGAATTTATGAGGAAGATCCCTCATAACATGAGGAAAATAATGAAATAAAGTAATTAAAATGAGAAAAATATTATTTGAATAATTAGCAGTCTTGCAAGGACATATTTTTGCTGCTATTTTGACAAGTAGAACTTGTCCTGAGAAAGTCTGAAGGTCAAATCACTGGAATGGTTTTTACATTCAAAATGTTTTCCCCATTTTTTTTCCAGGCTTATACATCTAGAATTATATGTTAATGAAATAATTGCTTTTTCTTGAGATTTCTGCAGACAGTTTGTAGAACATAATAGATGTTTATTTGATAATAATAAAGTGAGGAATTTAATTTCATAGAAATTTTCTTTCATAAGTTTAGCCTTTTGTCAATCAATAAAAAGATGTTTTCTGTTGGCTTTTCATGACAGTGACTCATATCATTATGACTAATTCACTGTGTCCTAAATAATCCCTCCTTGTTCTATGACATTTCTAGCAATTTTAATGAAAATCTTCACTCCAGGACAAAAATTCAAAGTGAAGTGTTTGTATGTAAGGTTTACAATCTCTACCCCCATAAATGGAGTCTGTTTTTCTGCATTTGCAACACATATAATATGGTTGATAGAAAATATGTTGATTTTTTTTTTTGTGTGTGAAATATATTTCTAGAGGAAAGGTTTCAAACAGTGTCAGATGCCTGTAAATCTTAGAAACATTCTTTCAGTTTAAGTTTAGCCACTCTAGAACGTGCAAGTAGAAAAACATTATCTCCTATATTTCTATGCATTGTTTAAAAAAACTTGAGTTTGTTGAAAAGAAAACAGGTTAAGAGTAAATAAACTAAAATTAGAAGATAGAATTAATGATTACATTTAATTCTGAAAATAATTGAGAGTAAATCAATCATTTGGCAATATGATGTGGATTAAATGTGAAAAAGCAATTCCTGAACCCCAGCTGCTTCAGGTTAGCATGCTGTTAAACTTGAACTCATTCAGAAAGTCTTCAGGAGGTCTCTAAGTTTGGGGGTTTTGTTAGGTCGTTTCTGTGTTTGCAAAGTCAGTCTTACACTAGGATGGCTATACATTTTTTTTTTTTTAAAGAAAATAACAAATATTAGTGAGGATTTGGAGAAATTGGAACTCTCATGTATTATGGTGAAAGTGTAAAATGATGCAGCCGCTATGGGAAATAGTTTGCTGGTTCCTCAAAAATCTAAACATAGAATTACCATATATTAACCTAGCAATTTCACTCCTGCATCTATACCCAAAGGAACTGAAATTGGGAACTCAAACAGATACTTGTACACCAATGTTCATTGTGGCATTGTTCATAATAGCCAAAAAGTGGTCAACTAGTGCTCATCTTTAGACAAATGGATAAAGAAACTGTAGTTTATACATACAATGGAATATTTTTTACCCTTAAAAAAGAATGAAGTTCTGATACAAGCTACAACATGGATGAAACCTTGAAAACATTATGCTAAATGAAATAAGCCAGACGCAAAAGGACAAATATTGTGTGATTCCACTTACGTGACATATCTTAAATAGGCAAATGCATAGAGATGGACAGTAGATTAGCTATTACCAGGGGCTGGTGGGAGTGGGGACTTATCGCTTAATGACTGCAGAGTTTCTGTTCAGTGTGATGAAAAATTTTTGAGAATAGATAGTGGTTATGGTTGTATAACATTGTAGGTGTAACTAATGCCACTGAATTTTATGATTAAGAATGACTGAAATCACAAATATTTTTATGTATTTTACCACAATTAAAAAAATCTATTAATATGCCAAAACGATTGAATTATAAACTTTAATTGGGTGAATTATATGGTAGGTGAGTTGTATGGTAGGTGTGTGGATGAATTGTATGGTAGGTGAATTTTATACCTCCATAAAACAGGTTTTTAAAAAGAGGCAGTCTTGTGAGTAGGAGGAGAGCTAGGTAAGGAGACATGAATCTTGATTTGATTTATGGCACCATCCAGCTGCATGTCATGAGGGGTAAGTCCCTGATCTCTCTGGTCACAGGACAGGATCCCATCAGGCACCCTCTTATATACTTCCTACTCCTATCCTCTGTGGCTCCGTGATAGTAAGGTGGATAGTTTTGGTGGGTTAGGTTGGTTCTCAGCTGGAACAAATATGTTCCTCTGGCCAGGCGCGGTGGCTCACGGCTGTAATCCCACCACTTTGAGAGGCCAAGGTGGGTGGATCACGAGGTCAGGTGTTCGAGACCAGCCTGGCCAAGATGGTGAAACCCCGTCTCTACTAAAAATACAAAAATTAGCCAGGCTTGGTGGCACACGCCTGTAATCCTAGCTACTTGGGAGGCTGAGGGAGGAGAACTGCTTCAATCTGGGAGGCAGAGGTTGCAGTGAGCCAAGATCACACCATTGCACTCCAGCCTGGGCAATAAGAGCGAAACTCCGTCTTAAAAAAAAAAAAATGTTCTTCTGATGCTGAACATGATGTAAATTCTAAATGCAGTCCAGATGTGGCTGTAGACATTCTAACATCCCAAGGCTCCATAATTGCCTTCAGTTTTGGGCAGAGTGGACGGGTCATTGGGTCATGCTAGCAGAGCATGTGCTTGCTTAAGGAGGTTGATTTTTTTCAGATAATCTCGATTTTATTACAAGAACATTTTTAAAGCGTATGTTTTAACTCCATACCCTTCTTCTCTTTTATGGGCATAAACAGTTTTCAGGATTGAAAACTTTCTGAAATTTGGATTGTCTTAGCCTTATTTTGACATCATTATATGTTATAGCCCTCTGTGTTTTCTTGTAGATACCACAATTATATTAAACATGTTCTTTTTTGTGAGGTATTGAGTCTGAGGCTGAAATGAAGAGGTATTGACTAGGCTTATTCTATCTAGAATGCCCTTCCCATCTTTGCATGAACCGTACTTCATCTATTTTTCAAGATATATTTTAAAGCCTTCTTTTTTCCATTAAATTCTCTTTAACCTCCTCCTACATGGAAGTGCATTGAACACAGGCTCCACAGTCAGTTAGACCTGGTTCTCTCTGTGGCCCAGCATTTGCTGGGTGGGTGATGCTGGACAATTCATTTAACTTCTGCCTCAGCCTTGTCCTTTGACAAGTGGAGTTGTTTTCCTTTCTCTTCTCACTTCCACCATTTCCACCTCCCCTTGCCTTAGGGCAGAGAGGAGTTGCCAGCAAAAAGACTGGCAGCATTGCCTGCTGTCTCCTGCTCACAATTGCTGATGATTGGCATTTGTATTTCAATATGGTGTCCATGCTCTGGAAAGGAATAATCTGGAAAGAAGACTGGGAAGTAGATGGTTTGCCTGTGTCATCACCACATTTTCTCTGTTCTCTGGGGTGGTGTACCTCCTCTTGCAATCTTCTCTAATTTCTGGATGAACCTGACTTCGGAAGATACTGTGCTGTAGGTTTTTCCAGGAGTTTTGTTTGCTTTGGAGTTTCTTAACAACCATCATTGCCTTGGAGGATTTGTCAACATTTTGGGCTTCCTTGTCCTCAACAGATTTGCTTGTTGGGCCACACTTGTGCCTTTTCACTTATTCTCACCAGGGACTTCCTTCGCTGGGCATCTGGCTGGGATTCTTGTTGCATTAATGCACACTCAGGGGCCTCTGAAGAACATCATGGAAGCAGGTACTGGCATTTTTTTCCCTCCAATTATTGGTAATCCAGGACAGTGATATTACTTCAATTGTTCAGGCTAGTCTGGATATCAGGATCATTATCTTTATGGCAGGCCAGGTTATTATGAAGAAGCACCCAGGAGCTATGATATATACACAGCAGTACTCCATACTGCTCTTTTCTCTCCAGAAAAGGAACAGCTGGTGAGAGCATGAAGAACCAGCCCCTGGGATCGAGGAAATACCAGGAATAGCTCACTGCCCTGCGGGCTTCTTCTCTCAGAAGAAATGAGACTATAATGGCTTCACAGGTTTGATAGCCAGTGAGGTGGCACAGCATCTTGGGAAGACATAGTCCACTTGTGTTATTATTGCCCATCGGATTCATTCCCCAAGCAACTAGTTCATTGTAAACTAAAGCAAAGTATATCATTAAAAAAAAATCAACTTGTATTTAGCTTTTTACAGAGTGAAGCGAAAGTCTGTTTTAAATGTGGTTTTTAGCTTTAATAACTTCAATGTTTAAATGTGGCAAACTCACAAAAATATCATTTGAAATGTTAATTATCTAAACTTCTTGTACACTTAGGTAGTTTTGACAATTCTGAAAACTACATTTTTAATTTTAGCTTTTTTAAGGTCCTCTGAGGATGTCAGATTTTGAAAGAAACTCAGGGAGGTTAAACATTTCTGTTTGAGAGCAGTCTGTCTCCTGTTGGCTTTGTTTCTTTGTCTACATATTTATAATATTTTACAGATTATTATATAATATTTATTATTTCCATTTGACATTTTAATACATAATGTTTGAATAAATGAATTAGTGTTTGGGTGTGATTGGGTCTGATGAAACAAGAGAGCCTAATGGCATAACTAAGTGTGAGTGGCAGATTTATATTGGGAGTGATTCACATGTAGGGCCCACAAAAAGAAGAAATGAGAGTATGATCTGAAATGCTTTTGTTGCTTCCAAAATAATAATCTTTGCTAATGAGAGATTGGCTTTCTAGGGTATGTTAAATTTTGTGTTTGTGGAAGATGCCTTAATAAAATCAATCCAAGTTTAAAATCATCCAGTAAGAGATTTCTTTCTTGGCTAAAGTTCTAGGTGCTTCTTTTCTGAATAGCTGCGCTTTAGGGAACTCATGTTATGTTAGCGCCAGCCAACTGGACACTTAAATTGCTTCAAATGGTGTACTAGAGGATAATGCTTTCTCTCTGATAACAGTAGAGTTTTAGAGGTGATTTGTGTGCTTTCATAGGGGAAACAACTCCTAATTTCTCTGCCACATTTCCAGTTTAGGATTTAAATTGAGATATGTTGCTACATTCTGCTAAAACAATTTTCCATATGCATTGGAGCTGGTGAAGTGAAAACATTTTCAAACCAGTTTCCTTGAAGATTTATCAAGCAGTTTTGTTGATGCGTCTTGCTATGCTTCTTTTACCTGTCACAGAAATAAAATTCCAGGCTAGGCAGCAGTGAAAGCCTTTGGATCTGTGTGAGCATGTCAAAAGCATTTTAAGAAGAGCAAAATATTTAGAGGAAGAATTTGGAAAAGCAGCCTTAAGGGATTTAACACATTTTTCTTCTTCTAATTCAGTCTCGTGTTCATCCCTCTAATGGAGAAAGGTCATTAATGGATAAGATTTGCTAAGCCAGCAAGGGCTTTCAGAAACAAAATGGTTTTCAAAAATCCAGGCCTAACTAAGGAAAACACGGTTTGAATTTGGGAGCTTGAAAGAATACATTTAGAGAAGGCGTATATGCAGTGTAAATTATATTCATTCACTTAATATTATAGATATATATTTATAATCAAGTTATGTGTACGTTTGTTGTATTCTTACACATTTTTGTTTTGGAGAAGTTAAAATAACGAATTGGCTTGATAATGAAGATTGAAATAATTTGAGACTGTGGAAATTCTGTATAAATTTCTAGGCAGACAAAATGGCTGATCAGAATAGCATGATGGAGTTTTAGTTGTCCTGTTACTCGTCTGCTATTTTTACATGCCCGATATCTGGGCCAAGATTGTTTACCTTAATTGTTGTGATGTGGAGGTTAGTAAGTGTGTGAAATTTGTTACATTTCAATCTCATAATTGAAAAGCCACAGGCAAATTCTTATTCTTTTACTGAATTCCTGTCTAGTAGAAAATAAGATGTATGTGTGTTTGTATGTGTATGTTTGTCTGAAAAAAGGAAAATGTAAACTAGTCTTTGAAATATGTACCCCCTTTTCCCCATTTTTAACTGTATCAAGAGAATGAATGCAGAAATGTCTTTATAAACTTTGAAGTATTTTTGAAACATTTGGATGTTAGAAAATGTATCGTTTACAGACAAATAATTTATCTGTTACTTAGACTTATATTCTGACATTGACTTGACCCATAAAATAAAGACTATTGTTGAAACATTATCTTATTCATTTTTATAAACATAAGAATGGGAATCCATAAATTTGATTTCATTTCATATGTGATAAAATGGAAAGATTATTATCATTTGATAAGGTAAATAGTGCTCATTTCTTTGTCTACTTTATATCTGGGGAGAAACCTACATAGTATTAGATATTTTAATATGTTTTTGAAATAAGAAAGTTAAATGCTCCGGGAATAGGTTAAGAAAATGTAAAATGTAGTAAGATTTCTCTCTTAGAATTTTTTTCCATTTTTATGGCCACAAATTCTTAAGTTGTGTGAATGTTATCAAATTAAGATAATTTAATACTTATTTATGACCTTTCTATAATTTTTTATTCATGGGATTAAATAAAACTGCATATAACAAGATTTATAAAAATAAATCCCTTTTAAGGTAGTGGGACAAATAATTGGATTTTCCAGATGCCCTAAACACTGATTTTTTAATATTAAATTCATTTTGGTGAGGCTGGTATATCCCCCTCTTCAGGTTGATGTGTGGTGGTAGCCTTCTATTCTGAGTATAATCTCTACTGTGTCCCTCTTTGATATGAAGATGGTAAAGGGTCATTCATCGTGTAAGCAAGTTCTCTTGGTTAATAGATGGCTTACGTGGCCTTGATCAGTTAATATAAAGCTTGAAATAGGGATCGTTGCTGTCTTTGCTGTCCTTTCTTAAAGGAAGGTCACCTCTGAGCACCATTAATATCAAGGAGTTTCTTAAACAGCAGTTTTGTTTTCTATACCACTTGCTCCCTTAGTGTCTTGGAGTCGGTCTCCAATTACCTTTATGGATTTGTAAAAGTGCATTTTTTTTTCCTGAAGCTGCTGCTATATTTATTCTGGGAATGACCTTTTAATTACAAACTCTCCTTCCACAAGGGAGTAAGGACCAAAGACCACAAACTGGGTGAAGTGGTAGGTAAACCTCTAATGATCCTAGTAGAGGTTTGTGAGCAGGTCTGTATTCAATGTGGAATTGACGCTGGAGGGCCAAGCACACCTGGGCCTCCTCCATTATTATTTTGCTGCTCTGATGTGGGAGGCAGCCCAGCAGTATAAAAGGTGGCAAAGGAGGCAGGACACACATATGGATGGAGCCACACCTTTCTGCACTGTTGCAGATATGCCTTGGACAGCTTTCTGAAAGACTGGTAGAGATTGTCAAAATGCTGTTTTTGTAGGCTTTAAGCCAGCAATGACTCTTTTACTGGCTTTAATAGAAAATCGGGGAGTGATGGAAGTGTATGATTGAAGAGGTCCAATGGATATTTATTTATCTACCTTGCTTACACTTTTACTATAATCATGATAACAACGAGCTGAACACCAGCTCTTCATCAAGTGCTTTTCATGTATATTCACTAACCTTTACAATACTCTTGAAAGCTAGGTATTATTTATCCCCACTTTACAGATGAGAACTGTGAGGCTAAGCGATGTTGTAATGACCCAGGGTCACACAATAAATGGACTGGGACACTGTCTATTTGGTTCTAAAGAGAAAGTCCTTTTCTCTTTTTGTTAGCCACACGGCCTCCTTGTATGTAACCAAATCCTTCTACCCGTATTTCAAAATTCAGGGTGGTCAGTCTTTTAAAGTAACTTTTCATTTTTTTTATGGCTCAGAAAATGAATTTGTAATCAAAACCAAAGTTGATAATGGTTTTAAATTCTTCTGATTTTTCTACCTGTAAAAGTTTGTATAGGTCAAGATCATTAAAACCTCATGTCAATCTTACTGCAGGAAAATGGGTTACAAGGTTGACCATAAACCTTTACTGTCATTCTAGAGGGTGTAGGACCAGTATGAAGAGGGAGGAAGTCACAAATTCCTGAGTTTTTATTGGATAACTTTAATTTTTGTTTTTAGCATGCTGACATTTTGATTATGCTGAAATTTTACTTACACAAAATGTAGCAGAAAGTACTATGGGTACTAGCTGGAAAGTAGGGCCCTGATTTGATCCGATAAACCTGGATTTGGTCACTGATGGCAGGACTCCGGGGTTTAGGGTGAGACAGCCTGGTCCCTTGGGAAAGGTGCCCGAGCCTCCCTCTGTTGTAGGCAGTGTTGGGCTCCATAAGTGAACCGGGCAGTCATCACATTCTGCATTAGCTGCACATCATTGTGCTCAAGGAGCTCGACTAATAGGACTATTTTAAACCCTCCAGGATAGAGATAACCTTATTTGGTGCTTTACTAAAGGTACAGACTCTCATACTTTTTCCTTCTCTTTCTTTTTCCATTCCACAGATGAACACAATGACGTACAGAAGAAAACCTTTACCAAATGGATAAATGCTCGATTTTCAAAGGTAACTGAGACTTTCAAAACCTTCGATGGTTCAGATGCCTCATTCTGATTGAAGGAGTTTGGTTGGAAGTGCAGTGAATTTTCCCTAGGAAATGTCACCTAGCCGAAGTCTTCTGAGTATGCAGATACATTTATTTTTCCTTTATTCTGTCCTAAAATATGTTTAAATGGAAATTCTCATGCACATAGTTTATGGGACGCTATTGACTTTTACCTGGCCTTCTCCAGATATCTAAGGCAACAGTTAGCTGCTTGCGATTCTGCGAATCCTGGGTACATCTTGGAAAAGAATATATCATTGGGAAAAATTTTGTGTTCTCTTGGTTAAGAGGAAGATGATTTCATTTTGCCTGGTTAAAACCAAATATTATCATTCAGGCAGTCTTTCTACCCTGTCAGAAATATTTATGGATTTTTATTCTTGTGGATGTGGCTAATAATATTTATCTGCCTTGTGGTTTTTTTTTTCTTGTGTACTTCCTTAATTCCCCCCCCACCCCAAAGATCTGCTCTTAGCATTTCTAACCATTTAGAACATAATTAATGTTTTGAGCAATATTTTTTCTTAGGGGCAGAGCACCCTGAAGAGAGGAATTGTCAGTGCTATTTTCAAATCTGTTCTAATATGAT
Organism: Hylobates moloch; assembly: GCF_009828535.3. Taxonomy (NCBI): domain Eukaryota; kingdom Metazoa; phylum Chordata; class Mammalia; order Primates; family Hylobatidae; genus Hylobates; species Hylobates moloch. Next base: position 4,849,371 of record NW_026652302.1, on the reverse strand, counting down.
TATCTGTTAGTTATTGGTGTTGGAATTTTGTGCACTAAGCCTGAGGTGGGAGGAGAGTTTTCAGGGTAACAGATTGTGTAGGACTCTTCTATAGCAAGATGAAAAACAGAAGTTTCTCAGAGAAACACTGTGGTGGTCTTTTAAATAGTATAAAAGCTATTTTAATGAAGAGTTGCTTTTCAAAATTTTTGGTTGCTTTTCAAAAGTTGTAAAGGTCAGAGAGACAAACATTGGTATTTCTTGAGGAAAAATGAGGATATCTTAAGGTTACTTTGAGTAGCAGCATAGTTTAAAAAATGCTTCACATCCCAATATTTATAGTTGGTTATTTGATTTCACTGCTTTTTGGGCTTTACAAGTTTATCTTGAGGTGTATTTTATCTTGCCTGTGAGTATGTAAGGAATGTGAAAACTAACTTTGACAGAGGGTTAAAAATATAGAGAATTAGTACATAAAGGTGCTTGCATAATTGGCAGTTATATGTGTAGAGCACATGCAGGTGTGTTTTGGTAAATTTTAATTTGTTTTATTCCAGAGACACAGGTAACATATGTGCATCTTGGGCTTGACATGAATAAAAACTTTTGAACTATTCATCTGCATGTGACCATTTTCCAGAGAATGTAGTTTTAGCAACTGGGAGTCTGGATATGAGGTGTTTTGTTCCAGTGGTCTCATGATTGCTCATATAAGTAAGATTATTCTTCCTGGTTATTCACGAGGATAACACGGTAATTGTTTAGATAGAACAAGTGAAGCAGTTTTTAGCAGCTTAATTTAGTCTTTGGGGAAGAATTGCCTTAGAACTAATTTTGAAGATTGTTTTGAAAGCATTAAACTTGGTAGACGTAAGTTTAGAGAGCTTTTGAAACTGGGTAAGTTACTATTTACCTATTTCTGAAAATGGAGAGAAATAGGTAGTAAAATAGGACATGGAAAGGGTTTGTAGAGGAAGAGAGATGACAACTGAGAAAGAATAATTGAAAAGAAATTTCTCAATATTTATGGTGGGTCATTGACACCTTTAAAAATACCTCAAATAAAAAAAAATCTGGTAGTACCAGACTAGTTTATTAAATGAACTTGATATTTAAATTTGTGCATTTATAATGTCTATTATTTTGCAATTAAATGGGGCTTTAAGTCCCATGTAAATTGTTTGCCCTGGAATGTTTGTATTTCTTACCAAGATACTAGAAAAGACTTGGTAATTTTTATCATTTTTAGTAAAAGTTATAGTTAGTTTTAGCTAAAAGGTTCTGTGTTAGTTTTTGGAGATGGTAGTTTCTAAGCTCAGCTTCTGTGTTAGTGTTTGGAGATGGTGTTTGGAGAAAAACTTCCAAAAGTGGGATGACTCTGAAAACTTTTATTTTCATCTAGCAAGAAATAAAACCTAGAAGGAATTTATCTGAGAAATTATGAAATTTGGAGATGGGAGGCTCATGGCAGTGACACTAAACATCCACATTATTTTTTCTTTCCTCTGGCTGTCTTAAGACCGTAAGTTGGATTGCTTCCAGTTGAGGATAGTGAAAGAGGGAGTAACACATTTCTAGACTGGGAGATTTCCGTAGACTCCCATGTGGCTTAACCCTTGCTGAGCTGGGGAAAGACTGTGTTCATGCCTGGTATTACTGGGTAGTGCAGAGGCTAGAACAAGAAAAAAAAAATCCCGTTGAAGGGAATGAATTTTTTTTTTCCATTGTTTAAAAATCCATGTCCTTTGGTACATTGTGGTGGGTTTTACAATGTAGTTTTTCAATGGGTCCACTACTTCCCTACAGTGTGCGTTCCTAAAGAGAGCAACAGGGCCGCTGTGCTGAGAAATCCAGACACTGATGGCACCTTCTGATATTTAGGAATTTGTTTTAAAACAGACGTTTGTCTGGATATTTCCTTTGTGGCCTGCACCCCATCAAAAGTCTCAATCAAACATCGAGTCTTGTTAATTCCAATACCTATGTATATTCAAAATTGTCCACTTACTCTATGTAGAGTGACACATCTCTTTTCCAAGTCATTGTTATTGGTGTTAGAAAAAATGGTGAGAGACTTTACAATGGGCAAAAAAACTAGTGGGTGTCCTGTTAGCTCAGGCATCTGAATTATCTCTGCCTTTAAAAATTATTTTTGAGCTACTTTACAACTAGGTAAGTTGTGGAAAATAGGTATGCAAATGGTTCTTATCCATAAAAATGAAAATTATTTGGAAAGCAGTTAATTATTACTCCTTGGATAGACCAGTTTTTGCATCTATTGCAAATCTATTTCAGTTTTCATTTTTCTTGTGTAAAACATGTGTTTTTTTAAAATTTTCCCCTGAACTGGTTGTAACACCTTACTGGGCCCCTCATTAATTAATGAGTTAAATAAAGTCTTTGACACACATTATTATCACATTGGTTTGAGAGTCATGACTTTACCTCGTTTGGAAATTATCCTTGAATACATGGACCACTGTGATTTTGTTCTTCCATTCCATGCTCCACCTTCTCCATCTCCCTTTCCTTTTTTTTTTTTTTTCTTTTCTTTTTTTTTTTTTTTGAGAGACAGTCTAGCTCTGTCGCCCAGTCTGGAGTGCAGTGGTGCAATCTTGGCTCACTGCAGCCTCTGCCTCCCAGGTTGCAGCGATTCTCCTGCCTCAGCCTCCCTAATAGCTGGGATTATGGGCACATGTCACCATGCCTGGCTAATTTTTGTATTTTTAGTAGAGACGGGGTTTCGCCGTGTTGGCCAGGCTGGTCTCGAACTCCTGACCTCAAGTGATCTGCCTGCCTCGACCTCCCAAAGTGCTGGGATTACAGGCGTGAGCCACTGTGCCCTGCCTCCCCTTCCATTTTCAAGAGAGTATCTATGGTGTTTCTAAAGGGTAAACCTGAATACCTTTTCCTCTTCTGTAAGCTTTTTCATTGGGTGCCCATTGTCCTTTTTTAAAAAAACAAAATAAAAAATTGAAATTGTATAATTTTTGGTATATAGTGTGATGTTTTGGTCTTACTTGGTTATTAAAGCTCTAAATAGCTGCCTCCCAATTTACTCCTAATTTTATTTTACTTTCCTGTCGCTCCCTCATTATGCTGCAGTCACACGGCCTGTGCTTACCATCCCGGTGGGCCCTCCCTGGCCTTTGCACACAGTCCTTTCTCTATCTCTTCCTGGCCAGCTTCTACCCCTTCCTTCTTGTCTGAGCTTAAATGTTGCTTCCGCAAGGATCTCTTTACTGAGCTCCCAGACTAGGGTAGATAAGCTGTATACTCTCAAAGTGTTATGATTTGAAGCACTTACCATACTGTAATTTAAATAGTCGCCAGTCTTTTTTCCTAGGTTAGACATAAACTCTGTGGGTGCAGGGACTGTCTATTTGCTCATTGGCATATCTTTTGGCATTTAGTAGGTATCCAGTAAAGTATTTGTAGGCTTAATAAATGAATGACAATGACATAGACATACATTGAATATGCCTAATTCTATATGTTCATAAGCCACTTGGGGATGGTTGCATTGGAAAGAGACAGGAGTAGAGTTTAGGACTGAGTGCAACATGGCATGAATTGTGCTATGTCCTGGATATGAATACAACGCATCAGGGCTTTTGCTGCATTATTCACAAAAATAAACAAATCCAGCTATCCAAACTTTCCCCATTTACCTGACTTCTTGGAGTTATGCTGCAGTGATTGTTAACCACTTGGACTTAATGCATATTATTGTTTTATTTACCCAATACAATTCTTCACATAGGATCTAACTACTAAATTCACTGTGAAGAAAAATAAGACTTAAAACTTAAAGCCAGCACAATTCTTTTCTTGATAAGGGATTTGGTAAAGAACTTGAGAAAAATATCGGTCTAAAACCATCCTTTAATTTGTAACTGTATATGAATATATAGTAACCAAGACAGTGCTCACTCAAAATATGTATTCTTTTTGCCGCAAATCCTTGTGAACATATCATAGAGTATACAGTGCTTTGGAATTCAAGGATCCTGAGAAGTCATAGTGTAGAGTAAATTATGGCTCTTGGATTTTTAAAAGTTATGAAGAGCTCAGAAAAAGTGATTATCTAAAAAAAGCTAAAAATTAGGAAATTACACACATTTCTGGATATCCTGCTCATTTATTTATGACCTCAGGCAAATTATTAGTCAATTTTTTCAGGTCACCTGGTCTACATTTCTATAGCCATAAGACACAATTGATCATTATTACCTTCCTTATATCGTGAAGAAATATTGAGGCATTGCTGAGAAGTGTATAGGAGATGATAATTACTTAGGAATGCAAAATAAAAACCCTATCAGGTACCTCAAATTTGTGATAGTCCTGATCTGTGGATCCATGCCACACATAAACAGAAAAGGGAAAAATCATTGGCTCATTAAGCCCGCGTTCTTCCATTGTATGGTGTGTACGACTTGAGTGTTTTGCCGCTTCTAAATTTCAGAGCCTCTGGCTTGTTAGTCGGCCGGTCTCCCAAGGGAGGCAGCAAAGGCCTCATTGCTTTGCTTTGGGAAATTTGCTCTGACTTTGAGCCTGCATTTTCTTTGGCTGACTTTCAGAGCTGCTCATCTGGCAGAGCTGAAAACATACAAATTGCAGAAGTTCTTTTATCCATTTGGTGAGATGGTTCTCTAAAGAGGCTTCACAAATAAAGGTTAGGTAGAAAATATGCAAACTTAAAAATGCTGAACTTGAGTTTGTGCAAATCCCTGCTTTTCTCTTTGCTAAGACACAGATGAGCCAAGTTTTCATCTAAGTTACAATTCCAAACTTGAAATTCAAATTGACAGAACGTAAGAGAGGAAAGCCATGAAGCATTTTATATGGATTCCAATATGGGGAGCTATTAAGATGTTTTCCTTTAGGAGACAGTGAGACATTGCTTTTAGATATTGTTTTTCTACTTTTCTCATGTTGGAAGTTAATAATCACTAAAGTAGGGGTGGGAAAAGATGTGGAGGGAGATTTTACAGGAGGTGCAATAAAAGGAGCCCAAACCCTTTTCCACCTCTAGATGTTCAATCTTCTCTTTAGTACTGTAAAGAGGCTGACAGGCTTCCTGTGTGAAGATAAATATCATCTATAGTAGAGGCTTGAGCTTGAAGAGTTACACATTGGGTCTGCCATTGGTTTATTTCATGAGCATGCATATGGCAACTCAACTGATTGTTTTAGGAGCCATACACATTCAAGTGGTTCCTTAAAAACAAATGTGAATTTGTGTCTATTCACTAATACCTCTAAAAAGAAAATAATAAAATGTACTCCATATTCTTAAACACCAGCTTCCAGATATACTTTGGCTATGCTTATGTAAGCTTTGTTGTTGTTGCTGTTTGTTTTGTTTTCATTCAATTTGATTTTTTAAAATTTGATTTTGTCTCAAAATTATATTTGCAAAATGAACTTCACCTTGGTTTAAACTAAAAACAAGTGACTAAAATTAAAACTGTCAAGTATTTTTTAATATGATATGCTTTGATGAGTACTTAATAACAGTTTTGATTCAGCCTATTGGTATTTATAATTGTGAAGCAAATTTGGTAGTCTTTGTAATTGACAATCAGTTGTAGAAATTGATCAACTGGGAGGAAATGACTTTTCACCCTTCACCTAGGAAGGAGTGAGCAGGACCACCTTCCTTGTGCTTTTCCATTCAGCCTCTTGTGGCCCCACCATCTCTAGCTTCAGAGATAGGCTCTGATGGTTCAGGGAAGGATGCACTTATGCCAGGGTGGGAAGTAAGGTATCAAGAGGGGATTGCTGAGAGGTAGTGGTTGAGGGGAGAGAGTCTCTACCTATTACATACAGCAAGGAGACACTGGACCCATTTCCAGCTGTATCTGGCCTGGGAAGCTTTTAGCTGCAATTGCCACAGGTAACCATCCACCAGCCATGAGGGGAGTCACACTTACGGGGAAGCTGACATTTATTTTTGTTATTATCTGTTGGAGAAATAAAAAATCCTGCCAACACTGGTACCCCTGGATACCAACATGGAATACAGAGAAAACAATTTACAACTAAGTGTGCATGTTTGGTTAAGTGCATGCAGGCAGTTGGCTAAAGACGTCAAAGTCTGGACAGAATTTCACACAAATATTTAGTAAAGTGGGAGAAAGAACAATGAACACGTGTCTCGGTGAGAGACAACTAGATGTGCCTTGTTGTGATGGTCTCTTGTCCACCTTCTCAGCAACTCCTGTGTTTAACTTAGCTTGGAAAACTGGAGACTGGATTTATCTATTTCCTGACCAAAAAAATTGGGTCTATTTTGTTTTAAGGAGACACCCTAAGGGAAGGGAAGGAGCAGTGTAGCTGCCTCTCCTTTATATATATTGAACAAAGGGACTTTGATTTTATTTACCTTTACACTATCGTAATCAGTGCTATTACCAGTGCCTCACCCTAGTCTCACGGAAGCCTATCTTTTGAAGGACTGCGTTCTTCAAACATTTCTACTGTATTGCCAGTTGTGTATACATGGAATAACCTGTATTGTTTCCTGAGTTTGCCTACAGACCTTACCTAGTATGCATAAGGAGTCAGAGCTTTTTATTTATTTATTTATGTTATTTGTTTTATTTCCATAGGTTTTGGGGGGAGCAGGTGGTGTTTGGTTACATGAGTAAGTTCTTTAGTGGTGATTTGGTGAGATTTTGATGCACCCATCACCCGAGCAGTATACACTGTACCCAATTTGTAAAATTTTATCCCTCACCCCCACTCCCACCCACCCCCCAAATCCCCAGTCCCCAAAGTCCATTGTGTCATTCTTATACCTTTGGATCCTCACAGCTTAGCTCCCACTTATGAGTCAAAACATACGATGTTTGGTTGCCCAGTCCTGACTTACTTCACTTAGAATAATGGTCTCCAGTTTCATCCAGGTTGCTGCAGATACCATTATTTCATTCCTTTTTGATGGCTGAATAGTATTCCATGGTGTGTATATGTGTGTGTGTGTGTGTGTGTGTGTATACACACCACAATTTCTTTATTCACTCATTGATCGATGGGCATTTGGGCTGGTTCCATATTTTTGCAATTGCAAATTGTGCTGCTATAAACATGCATGTGCAAGCATCTTTTTGGTATAATGGCTCCTTTTCCAAATGCCTACCTCTGATGGGCATTTGGGCTGTTTCCATGTTTTTGCAATTGCGAATTGTGCTGCTATAAACATGCATGTACAAGCATCTTTTGTATAATGGCTTCTTTTCCTCTGGGTAGATACCCAGTAATGGGATTGCTGGATCAAGTGGTAGTTCTACTTTTAGTTCTTTAAGGAATCTCCACACTGTATTCCATAGTGGTTGTACTAGTTTACATTTCCAGCAGCGTTCCCTTTTCACTGCATCCTTGCCACCATCTATTGTTTTTTGATTTTTTGATTACAGCCATTCATGCAGGAGTGAAGTGGTATCGCATTGTGGTTTTGATTTGCATTTCCCTGATCATTAGTGATGTTGAGCATTTTTGCATATTCTTGTTACCCATTTGTATATCTTCTTTTGAGAATTGTCTATTCATGTCCTTAGACCATTTTTTTTTTTTTTTTTAACTTGCTAATTTGGAGTCAGAGCTTATTCAGCCTCCAGACCTCACCTGATTGTCCGTGGAGTACGCTAGCGGCCCCTGCCTCTGGCCGCCAGGTATCTGAGCCCCACAGTGGTTTCTTATCATCCCAGATTTTATCATTACTATACCAGTAACTTACCAAAATCAAGGTAAACATTCTGTTACATGTCTGTATGACTTGTGATTCCCTGAAAGATATTACTTGGTTTGGCATGTGTTTTACAGTATTTTATAGTTCTGAAGGTAGGTGCACATTTACTGATTCAGAGTGTTCTCTGCACATTTACAGTAAACACTGTAAATCTTCGCTCTGTAGTTAATGTGGCATACTCTGTGATGACCGGCACCATCTGTTTCTCTTGTCTCTCTCTCTTCCTCTTCTTCTCTCCCTCCCTCCAAGCAAGCTTCTAAATGGAATCTTTTTCAGTTCTTAGCAACTTGTGCTGACCACCCAGAATTCTTAAAGAGAACGGCTGAGAGATCTGTACTCACTAATTGTTGAAGTGACTGGAGCACATTTTGCTGGTTTTCTGTTGTCAAGGTGTGGAAGGAACTCATGAGGCATTATTGCAGTGCCCTCATTTTGCTTTCAGTCTTCTCTGTGGAAAGCAATGCTGTGTTTGTTCTTTTACCACAGAGTTGAATCATGAAAGTAAATACTAAATATCATACAGTCTTCATTTCATTGATTAAGCTACACATTTTATAATTGAGATGAGCCTAATTTTATCGTTTTACTTAATCTTGACTAGAGACAGCATTCTTTTTAAAACATCTATTATTTGTTTTATGCAATAATACATAAACTTTGTAAAAATTAGATAAATCAGTAAATCCAAAGAAAATTGTTCAAACTACTTTTAATTCCACCACCAAGAGAAAGAGTGTAGCATTTTGTCGTATAATGGTTTAAAAATGTATTATCATATAAATATCATTAACTAAGATGATGTACATAGTGCTTACTGATGCATTATTGATTATTAAGAAATTGAAGAATTACAGGAATGTCAAAGATGCTACATTTGTGTCAGTGTTGAGATTGGGGTTCATGAGTTAAAGATTCTAATTTGAAAAGATTTAGAAATGTTGCATTAAATTATTTCTTTTTGAATTTTTAAATTAACCAACTTCTTGCAAAAAACAGATGAGGAGGGGGAGAGAGAGACCATAAAATTTACAATGTTATTAGATGCTTGGACATCATTTTGAACTATCAGGGCATCAGATTAATCTCAGATTAATCTGAGGAGAGTGTGAATATATTATGGTATATACACTATATATGTTTGTGTATATATATATATACTATACACACACACACACATACACACACACACACACACACACACACACATAGACACACAGTAAACAATGGGACTAGTAATTGAATTAAATAGAGTGTCTCAAATCCTGTTTTGAAAATAGGGGGGCCGGGCGCGGTGGCTCACGCTTGTAATCCCAGCACTTT
>NW_026652302.1:4793278-4840254 GCF_009828535.3 Hylobates moloch | reverse complement strand
AAAAAAAAAAAAAAAAAAAAAAAAAAGAAATAGGGTGTAAATAAATAATAAATAATCAGTGTCAAAGGGCTCAAATTTGTTATTCGTTTGTAAGATGACACTCAGCAGACATGTTACTTTTGAAAGCATTTAAAATCTGTTATCTTCCAACTGTTTTTATTATATGTAGTTATAACTTGATTGCTTATAATGGGTTTAGGTAAGTCATAGGACGGATTCTGTCTCCCTGCTATATCTGTTTCTTTGTACAATTTTGGCAGCACCAAGCTAGATTTGCAAATTCACCTTAACGTGTTTGCCATATTATGTTAGTACTGTTTTTTGCTTAAATCTACAGTCATGTGTCGCATAAAGATGTTTCAGTCATTGATGGACCACATATATGATGGTGGTCCCAGAAGATGATTATGGAGCTGAAAAATTCCCATAGCTTAGTGATGCTGTAACTGTTATAAGGGCATAGCACAGCGCCATTTACTCAAGTGTATTAGTCTGTTCTTATGCTGCTACTAAAGACATACTCGAGACTGGGTAATTTATAAAGGAAAGAGGTTTAATTGACCCATAGTTCCACATGGCTGGGGAGGCCACAGTGAGAAGCAAAGGAGGAGCAAAGTCACGTCTTGCATGGTGGCAGGCAAGAGAGAGAGCATTGCAGGGAACTAACCATCAGATCTCATGAGACTTGTTTACTATCGTGAGAACAGCACAGGAAAGACCCGCCCCCATGATTCACTTATCTCCCACTGGGTTTCTCCCATGACATGTGGGAATTATAGGAGCTACAATTCGAGATTTGGGTGGGGACACAGCCAAACCGTATCATCAGGTATTTGTGGTGATGCTGTTGTAAAGAAACCTACTGTGCTGCCAGTCGTAGAAATGTCTAGCACGTACAATTATGTACAGTACATAATACTTGGTAGTTATAACCAACAACTATGTTACTGGTTTATGTATTTATTATAATTTTATCATTATTTTATTTATTTATTTATTTTGAGATGGAATCTTGCTCTGTTGGCCAGGCTGAAGTGCAGTAGTACAATTATGGCTCACGGCAACCTCTATCTCCCCTGTTCAAGTGATTCTTCTGCCTCAGCTTCCTGAGTAGCTGGGATTACAGGCATGTGCCACCATGACTGGCTAATTTTTGTATTTTTAGTAGAGACGAGATTTCACCATATTGGCAGGGTGGTCTCGAACTCGTGACCTCATGATCTGCCCACCTTGGCCTCTCAAAGTGCTGGGATTGCAGGTGTGAGCCATTGTGTCTGGTCCATTATTTTAGAGGGTACTCCTTCTACTCATTAAAAAAAGAAAAAAATTAACTATAAAACAGCCTCAGGCAGTTCCTTCAGGAGGTGTCCCAGAAGAAGGCATCAGTATAGGAGATGACAGCTCCAAGTGTGTTATTGCCCCTGAAGACCTTCCAGTAGGACAAGATCTGGAGGTGGAAGACAGTGATATTGTTGATCCTGACCCTGTGTAGGCCTAGGCTAATGTGTATGTTTGTGTCTTAGTTTTTGACAAAAAAGTTTAAAAACTAAAACAATACAGTTTTAAAAATTGAAAAAGGCTTATAGAATAAGGACAAAATGAAACAGAATGTTCTTGCACAGATGTGTGATGTGTTTGTGTTTTAAGCTGTGTTATTATCAAAGAGTCAAAAAGTTAAAGAAATTGAAAAGTTTATAAAGTAAAAATGTTACTGTAATCTAAGGTTTATTATTGAAGAAAGAAAAATATTTTAAAAATAAATTTAGTGTAGCCTAAGTGTACAGTGTTTATAAGGTCAACAGTAGTATACAGTAATGTCCTAGACCTTCACATTCATTTACCACTCACCCAGAGCAATTTCTAGTCCTGTAAGTGCCATTCATGTTAAGTGTCCTATACAGGTGTACTATATCTTTTCTTTTTTTTCTTTTGAGATGGAGTCTCTCTCTGTTGCCCAGGCTGGAGTGCAGTGGCGCAGTCTTGGTTCACTGCAACTTCTGCCTCCCAGGTTCAAGCGATTCTTCTGCCTCAGCCTCCTGCGTAGCTGGGATTACAGATGTGCACCACCACAACCAGCTAATTTTTATGTTTTAGGAGAGACAGGGTTTCACCATGTTGGCCAGGCTGGTCTCCAACTCCCAACCTCAGGTGATCCACCCGCTTCGGCCTCCCAAAGTGCTGGGATTATAGGCATGAGCCACTGTATCCAGCCTAAAATCTTTTGTATCATATTTTGACTGTACCTTTTCTGTGTTTAGATACATAAATACTTACCATGTGTTACAGTTGCCTGCATTATTCAGTACAGTAGCATGCTCCATAGGTTTGTAGCCTAGGAGTGATATGCTATACCATCTAGCCTAGGTATGTTGTAGGCTATTCCATCTCGGTTTGTGTAAATATACTCTATGATGTTTGCACAATGATGAAATCACCTAAGGATGCATTTCTCTGAATGTATCCCTGCCCTTAAGTGACTCATGACTGTATTTGGAGTCTGAGTGCCGTGAAGTCAAGAGCTGCTTTCACCAGCCTTGGTTTTCACATACTGTATGACAGAAAGTAGGCACTGATCTATCTCTCTACTGGAAAATCTAAGGCCCAATTCTGCTTCTGATTTGTTATTGATACAAAGATTTAGAATTTCACTCTTTTAAGAAATCCAAACTGCACTTTCTAAATCTTACTTTCTTATTCAATTTTTTATCGATTTTTTTCTATTACTACCACTGTTGCTGAAAAACATGATCTGTGATAGAAATATTAATAATTGTGCTTTGGGAGTTTTGAAGTAGGGTAAGAATAATACAGTATCAGATCAGAGAGAGGGTGGGACCAGATCTCACAAGATTTTTATTTGGAGTTTGGATTGGATTTGCCTGTAATGGACGCCCATTAGGGTAAATCAGGGAAATGACACAATGTGGTCTGCACATTAAAACTGGAATTATTCTGGCTCTTACGTAGAAGCAAAGAGATCAGTTGGCTGGAGCTGGAGTTCAGGCAGTAGATAATGGCGGTTTGGGCTAGAGTTGACACAATGACCATGGTAAGAAGTGGTCATGTTTGGGATGTGTTTTTGGAAGTGGAAGCACAGGGCTTGTGGGTGGGTTAGAGGTGGAGAAGTGAAAGGAAATGAATCAGGAATGACTCCTTTGTTTTTGGCCTGAGCAAGAGTCATTATTTCTTGACATATGATGTATTTGCAATTAATCATATTCTGTAGTCCGTGGATGTGTGTGTGTGTGTGTGTGTGTGTGTGTATGCGTGCATATTTGTGTGTGGCCTTTCTCCAGAGTTGACCAGTTCCTTAAGGCATTCCTCTTTGATTAATCCTATATTTCACCTATATGTGGTCATGCTCTATGCAGAAATTGCTCATTGGTTACCCTATGACCTGGTGTGCCTGTAGACAAGATCTATTTGTTTAGCACAGTGTTTTAGGAAATTACAGTTATCAGGAGATTATACATATAAATTCAGATTTCCATCTTCTTTTTAAAAATGAGAAGTTCTGCCCACAGTGAACCTGAATTCCCATATGGCCGCCCTTAGCTAGAACTGAGCAGGAGCTGCCACTTGAGCCTGCAGAGCCAGGTGATTCTCCAGATGTGCCTGGGGCCCATCAGGTTTGCTTCCCTCAAATGTGTCATCACTGCAGTTGTTTGCAGCCCCTGCTCCCCTCTAGACCCCCCTGGCTTCTCTCCGTGCATTGTGATGACCGTTTGCCTTTGTGCTCTAACATTTTAAAATCCAGCAGCAGTAGTGTCCCAGCTGCAAGTATGAATGCTGGTCTCACTTGTCAAAATGGTGATGGTAGAGGGAGATGAGACTTGGGGACGGCCAAAGCTGGCCACACCAGGGCTGTAGTATCTGTCATCTAGAGTCGTGTCATGTGGTTGTTTAATTTTTTTAAAGTTAAATGTGACCCAAGGCTTATATACCCTTCAAGTTCAAGACTGCTCATTTATACCATTTTGTATTTATTGAAAAACTATGGAAACTCTCTTGAGAATAAGGAGAATGACCTGAACTTGGCATTTCTGCAGGGCCAAGCACAAAGGAGGTATTCACTAAATATTTGTCCAAATGCATTATTCAACTGTATTCTCTTTGTCAGAGAAGTCTCTGCAAATGAGTCTTTGCAAAGAGTTCAAAATCAAAATAAGAGGTTAACTGTCAGGATGAATCAGTTTTTATTTTTATTCATAGATGACTTCTGACATTTCCAAGCTGTTTCGCAGAGTGGATCCCAAGTTTACAGCTTGTGATACCAAAGCACCAGACACGCTTTAAAGTGGGTACTAGGAAAAAATAGTCTGAATTTTGAATTCATCAAAATATAGTATATATCTTGTTGCTCTCTTTGGGAGGCTACTAAATATATCCCACCCACTCCAGTGATTAAATATTTTTTTCCCTACATATCCCAGTCCAGTGATGAAATATTTTCTTCCCTATCTGTCCTAGTCCTGTGCCTTCATAATTTTAGTAGCAGTATAGCACAGATGTTGAAAGCATAGATTTGGGGCCAGATCCTAAATCTATGTGGTATCAGATCCTGGTTCTGCCTCTCATTTGTTAAGTCACCTCCACATCAGTTTCTTCACCTGTAGAATGAAGAAGATGATGCTGTTTTTCTCGAAATACTATTAAAAGGAAATAAATAATACATCTAAATAATACAACTAAATCTTTATAAGTCTCTTAGAACATATCTGATACATAGTAAATGCTTGCTATCATTATGTCTGAGAACATTTCATATTTCTAATGCCTGTTTCTGTATGGCCTATGAGCTAAGAATGGTTTTTACAGTTTTAGGTGGTTGCAAAAAAATCAAAAGAAGAGTAATATTTTGTGACGTGGGAATTATGTGAAATTCAAATTTTAGTGTCTACAAATAAAGTTTTATTGGAAGGTAGTCATTCCAATTGGTTTATTTGTTTATGTATTGTCTATGGCTGCTTTTACTTTACAACAAAAGGTAGTTAATTGTTTTTGATGAGATATGTTCCTGCAGGTCATCATATGACATATTAATGAAACCTGAGACTTGTGAGATCTTTCTCTGTGAATTGACACTACCATGTTCTCATGTTCAGGGCCTGCTTTTGCCTTCCTGCCCGAGATGAAGAAGTGCTTAGTTGTTGTCTCAGTCCTTTCAGATATTGCTGATATTTTACTACACTTTTCTGCCAATAGAAAACACTAAAGTTATGCTTGTAATATAGTCACATCAACCATTTAATGAACATCTGTCATCTTAGTTTTTAACAGGTAAACAAATAGATGCAGAAAGGCCAAGTAACTTGCCCAAAATTCTATGGCCAATAAGAGGCCTCTTGTTTACAGATGAGGTCATTGATGGTCATCCATAATTATTTATAATATGAATAAATATTTACAGTTCTTTTTTTTTTTTTTTTGAGACGGAGTCTCACTCTGTCACCCAGGCTGGAGTGCAGTGGCGCGATCTTGGCTCACTGCAAACTCCGCCTCCCGGGTTCCCACCATTCTCCTGCCTCAGCCTCCCAAGTAGCTTGGACTACAGGCGCCCGCCACCATGCCCGGCAAATTTTTTTTTTTTTTGTATTTTTGGTAGAGATGGGGTTTCACTGTGTTAGCCAGGGTGGTCTCGATCTCCTGACGTCGTGGTCCACCTGCCTCGGCCTCCCAAAGTGCTGGGATTACAGGCATGAGCCATTGTGCCTGGCCTATATTTCTTTTATATAATGCTGTTTTTTTTTTTTTTTTTTGGTGTTGTTGTTGTTTGTTTTTTTGAGACAGAGTCTTGCTGTGTTGCCTAGGTTGTAGTGCAATTTTCCTGCCTCAGTCTCCCAAGTAGCTGGGATTACAGGTGTGTGCCACCACACCCAGCCAATTTTTGTAGTTTTAGTAGAGATGGGGTTTTGCCATGTTGGCCAGGCTGGTCTTGAATTCCTGCTGAAGTGATCCTCTCGCCTTGGCCTTCCAAAGTGCTGGGATTATAGACATAAGCCACCACGCCCAGCCAGTTGTTTTATATTATATTATTTTTTGGAAAGTGGAGAGTGGATTTGAGAATGGTTACAGGCTGCCCAGGTGTTATATTAGCTGCCCTTGCCATCATCAGTATTTTCTAAGATCCTTTCTATGCCTATATAACCCCATTTGTTTCTCCCATGCGCTTTACCTATATGATATATTTTTGCTATGCCTAAGACCTGAAAGTGAATTTGGTTATTTGTTGGCTATTTTGCAGAACTGTACTTCTGGTTGGGTGGGGGAGGGGGATTAGAGGTAGGCAGGTGACAAAGGCCACTTCTACCCATTGCTTTTAATGACAGTGGGTAGCAAGTCCTCAGGGGACTTTCCCCTCAAGGGGAAATTACCCCTTACCCGGCTTCCTGAAGCTCTGCCTCTGGAAAGTGGCCCCTGCATCTTGCACATCTCTGTATTATTTTGATTGATGGAGAAAATCTCTTTGTCCCTGAATCCATCGCTGCCTGTGAAAAATGCAGCTGGGAACAGAAAAGCAGCTTTGTTTCAGATATGAATAAGTAACAATCTATTCTTTACTGATTCTGTGGTGAAAACTTTACTGCACTTTCCCTCATCTGGAGTATATGAACAATGAAAAAGGCACATCTAAAAATTATGAGTTGGCTATACCGAATACTTATTTAAAAACAGATAGAGGGAAGGGAACAAGAGTTGAAAAACTACCTACTGGGTACTGGGTTCACTACTTGGGCAATGGGATCATTCGAGACCCAAACCTCAGTGTCACACAACGTACCCATGTAACAAACCTGCATATGAACTCCCTGAATCTAAATTTTTAAAAAGATAAGTAAATTATGCCTTGTAAAAAACTAAATAAAGTCTAGTTCAAGGGTCAACTCCTGTCTGAAGCCTTTGCCCACTCCCTGGCTTGCAGTGGTCTTGGGGTCTCTCTCTCCTGTATGCTCCTATAGCACTAGCACACTTTTCTATTCCAGACCTTACACATCGCACTGTAATTATTATTTTCTAAAAAAGAGTATCTCTTCCACTGAATGGTAAGCTGTTGAGTGTGCAGAAATGTGGAATCTTTATTCATCTTTGTAATTCAGGTCTCTTCAGGCACATGCACGTGTGCATACACAGACACACACACACGCACAATAAAAACAGATAAGGAATCACGAGGGAAGGAAGGAAGGAAGGAGTAATGCCAAATTTTAGGAAACTTCAGAATGGCTCCTTCTTCCCTCTCCTCCATTTCAAACTCAGAGTAAAGTTTTGCTTCATATGAATGATATGTATGTATTTTTTAAAGTGAGAAATGAAGAAGGTAAAAGAAGTATTGGTTAAAAAATATCTATTATTGACAGGAAGTGGGACTGTTAATCTTTGTGGAGATTTTATTATACAAGGCAGTAATTTGATACAAGATAATACAACATTTATTAAATATTACATTGTATTCTATAGTTCTCAGGGCATTTTCTTATAATATTCTATTATTTGATCTTTACAGTGACTTTTGATTTAAAAGGTTAGGTAGCTGAGCCAGGTTCACCAGGTAGTTAATGGTCAAACTGGACTTAAAGCCGAGGCTTCCTGATTTTCTATGCGGTGATCACCCCATTGCATAATAATTCATCGTATCACAGACAGGCAAGGATCTACCAAACTTACAGTGAATGGAGTGAGATTTTCTGGCATCAGACACTAGAGCAGGATTATCTGTAGGAGTTGATGCTATTTATCCGGGACAAGAGTTTAGGAATTCTATAAGCTTTATCAGTTAAAATCTTGGACTGGTACTAGTTTTAAGCACAAAAAGTATTAAATTGTTAAGCCCAAAGTGCCTTAAGTGTTAAGAAATTAATAACCAGAAATACAGACTGAACACTTCAGCCCTGAAATTGATGACCAAATCACGTGCTCCCATAATGGAAAGGCTGGAAGACATTGTCATACCGTGATGTGAGATGCAGTGATGAAGTGACAGTCCTCATACTTTTAGTTGGCCTCTGCACCCAGATGTTGTAGGCTCATTTACATTTTAATGCATCTCCTTATCATTGCTTTCTCAGGAACATATACCATACTCAAGGCCTATTATTTTGTCGTTCATTGTTCTTTCTTCCACTTTACTGTATATTTGTGTGAAATTATGTCCAGACTTTGTAGTTTTGTTTTTTTTTTTGAGATGGAGTCTTGCTATGTTGCCCAGGCTGGACTGCAGTGGCACGATCTTGGCTTACTGCAACCTTCACCTCCTGGGTTCAAGCAATTCTCCTGCCTCAGCCTCCCAAGTAGTTGGGATTGCAGGTGCCTACCACCATGCTCAGCTAATTTTTGTATTGTTACTAGAGATGAGGTTTCACCATATTGGCCAGGCTGGTCTCAAACTCCTGAGCTTGCCTCGGCCTCCCAAGTGCTGGAATTACAGGCATGAACCATGATGCCTGAAGGCCTATCAATGTTAATAACAGCTTGATTTGCTTTCTTTGTAAGGAAAAATGCAATTTATTTCAGCTTAAAATATTCTTTATGGGATTTGAAAATTTCTGTATTTGTACTTGTTCTTTCTATAAAAGACAAATTTGGGCCGGGAGCGGTGGCTCACACCTGTAATCCCAGCACTTTGGGAGGCCGAGGTGGGCGGATCATGAGGTCAGGAGATTGAGACCATCCTGGCTAACATGGTAAAACCCCATCTCTACTAAAAATATAAAAAATCCGCTGGGCACGGTGGCGGGTGCCTGTAGTCCCAGCTACTCGGGAGGCTGAGGCAGGAGAATGGCGTGAACCCTGGAGGTGGAGGTTGCAGTGAGCCGAGATCACGCCGCTGCACTCCAGCCTGGGCGACAGAGTGAGACTCTGTCTCAAAAAAAAAAAAAAATTAAAAACCCCAAAAGACAAATTTGGATAGTCTGCAGATCATCCACAACATTTTAATTGAACAAAAAATGAAGCCACTCATTTATTTGCCAGGTATATATGGAGTTTCTGCTGTTGGCATACCCCATATTTTATTTGTGTTTTTCTTTTACAGAGTGGGAAACCACCCATCAATGATATGTTCACAGACCTCAAAGATGGAAGGAAGCTATTGGATCTTCTAGAAGGCCTCACAGGAACATCACTGGTGAGCAAGTCATCTTTGTAAACAATGGAGGCTCCAGTCATTACTGATACTTGATGACCCACTGTGGTACCCATTAAAGTGAAAGTATCCATTTTACTTTACGTTCAAATGTAAAGGCTGAAATTGAGAACATTTTTAACAAAGCATTTTAATGAGTGCTTTGATACAACAACATTTTGGCTCTTATGAGGGCTCTGTTTTTATTGAAGATAAAATTACCTTAAATGTTTATTGCTCTGAGACAGCCCAGGATGAGAGAGTTACAAAAAAGAATGGATTTATAGAGAGGACACAATGTTTGGAACAGTAGAGTCTGGAGACAAACACATTTAAAAGTTAAATATTTTTTAAAATAGTTGTTAAGGCTGGGCGTGGTAGCTCACGCCTGTAATCCTAGCACTTTGGGAAGCCGAGGTGGGCGGATTGCTCGAAGTCAGCAGTTCGAGACCAGCCTGGGCAACATGGTGAAACCCCATCTCTACTAAAATACAAAAAATTAGCTGGGCGTGGCAGCATGTGCCTGTAATCCCAGGTACTCAAGAAGCTGAGGCCAGGAGAATTGCTTGAACCCAGGAGGTGGAGGTTGCAGTGAGCCGAGATTGCGCCACTGCACTCCAGCCTGGGCAACAGAGCGAGACTCCGTCTCAAAAAAAAAAAAAAAAAAAGTTGTTAAAAACTGTGACATCTATTTTTTATTCAGATTTTCAGGATTATATTTTGTTGATTTATTTTTTAAATACAACTCTATTATTTTATGTGTAGGGTACTCCAAACTCATGCAGAAAAAACTGCCAATGACGAGGATGCATTTATGGGAACAAATGTTAAGTCTAGAGGTAGAATTACTATCATAGTACAGACAGATGTACTCCTGAAGATGAATTTCTTTCTTGCAGAAGTGTGGGATGTCATTCTCTCCCTCTGCCCTCCAGGTGGTGGGTAGACAACTGTTAGACAGGCTGATCCCTGTCTCAGATAAGGTTCCCTGGCCAGTGAAGTAGAAAGAAGCTGCATAGGTTATCTTTCCCCAGATGGGAATTCCCTGCCTTCCGAGGGCTCTTGCAATGCTACCTGGAGCCTGGGATGGTGCCTCTGAATCCTCCTTGCTCTGTTCACATCTGTGCAGAATAAAGAGGACACAATTTCTCTAAAATCCTTCTGCAGCCAGACCAGTTGAGAGAAAGGAAGCTTTGTTCATAGAGCACTGGTTTCCAAACTTGTCTGCACATTAGAACTACAGGCAATCTTTTAAAAATCCCAAGTCCAGACCACACTCTAGACCCATTAAGCCACACTCTTTGGAGGTGGGGTTGGACAGAGGGATTGGTGTTTTTATGAAGCTACCTACGAGATTTCAATGTGCATGCAAGTTAGGGAACTGGTATCTTAAGATGTTGTTAGTGGAGGATTTTCATACTGTAAACACCAGCTTCCAGGGTGGTAACCTGAGACCTCAGCCAGAGCTCCTGCCTCTGAGGGGCCCTGCACGCTGAGCTGCACTTCTATGTATATCTCAATGTTAGTGTTAGTCAGGCATATGAAGGGACAATCAGTTTTACTTGCTTTTGTATTTTATTTTCCAGCCAAAGGAACGTGGTTCCACAAGGGTACATGCCTTAAATAACGTCAACAGAGTGCTGCAGGTTTTACATCAGAACAATGTAAGCGTGTAATGTGAGTTTTGGGGGTCTGTGCTGCCATCTGCATTATTTATTGTGAAACTCACCAACTGCTTGATGCATTGGCATCCACCGATTCTGGCAAACATTTTTTCTTATGCGAAATGTTGAACTTTTTCTGTGAGTGAAGAAACGGTCATGTGCTTTTTCTGAGGGCTATATTGATCTGTGGTATAAATAATACATTTTTGAGATTTAAGCTTACCTCAATGAAATTTCTCTTATCTCTCACTTATACTGCTGTCCAAATGTGCTAAAATAAAAACCTGTGGAGTTCTGTGAAGAAATTGTCTTAAAAGTGTTTTTGTTTTTGTTTTTTGTTTTGTCTTAATAGGTGGAATTAGTGAATATAGGGGGAACTGACATTGTGGATGGAAATCATAAACTGACTTTGGGGTTACTTTGGAGCATCATTTTGCACTGGCAGGTGGGGAAATTTCCAGTCACTTTTTAATAGAGATGGAAAATGTATTGTTTGTCTTTTAGTTTCTTAAGGCTGCCGTAACCAAGTACCACAAGCTGTTTGGCTTGAACAACAGAAATTTGTTGTCTCCCAGTTCTGGAGGGTGGAAGTCCAAGATCAAGGCATCAGCAGGGTTGGTTTTTCCTGAGGGCTCTGAGGGAGACTCTGATCTAGGCCTTGCTCCCAAATTCTGGTGGTTTGTCTGCAATCTTTGCAGTTCCTTGGCCTGTGATAACATAGCTCCAGTGTTGACGTGGTGTTCTCCCTGTGTGCATATCTGTTAAATTTCCTCTTCTTGTAAGGACATCAGCCATATTGGATTTAGGGCCCACCTTACTCCTGTATGACCTCATTCTAACTAGTGACATCTGCAAGACCTTATTTCCAAATAGAGCCCCTCTCTGAAGTACTGAGGGTTAGGACTTCAGCATATTAATTTTAGAGAACATAATTCAACTCATAACAATTTTCAGTGGAAGAGGCTGACAAAATGCCCTATTTTCCTGGCACAGGAAAAAAAGTACCTACCTTTCTTATGTTAAGTTTTAAAAATTGACATAATTTCATATCTAGAAAAGTTGCAGGAATAGTTCAAAGAATTCCCAAGTACCTTTCACTCACATTTCCTAAATGTTACCAGTTGTCTATATTTCATTTGTACTCTCTCCCAATCTGCCTAAAATATTTAGTGTGTATTTTCTAAAACCATGGCACTCTCCTAAAAACAAGGACTCTCTTATGTAAACACAGTAGCATATTGGTATAATAATATGAATTGTAAAATATTGATATTTAAAATGCCATTTATTGATTATTAAATATGAAAACTTAATATATAATTATTAAAATCAAGAAAATAACATTGAAATAATACAATTATGTAATCCACAGATCTTAAGATTTTGTCAGTTGTCCCAATAATATCCTTAGTAGCAAAAGAAAATCCGAGATCATGCACTACATTTATTTTTCATGTCTCTTTAGTCCTCTTTAATCTGTAAGTTTTTGAGTCTTTGTATTTCATGATATTGATATTTTTGAAGAGTGCTGGCCAGTTATTTTGTAGAATGTCTCTCTCAGTGGGCTTGGGCTTGGCTGAGCTTTCCTTATGATTAAGTTCAGGTTGTTCACTTTTGTCAGGGACGTCACAAAAGTGACGTGAGTTCTTCTTAGTGCATCATATCGGGGACAGGTGATGTCTATTAGTTCTTTTTCTGGCAGTGTTAACTTTGATTGTTTGGCTAAGGTGGTATTTACCAAGTTTCTTCCCTGTAAATTGACTACCCTTTGTTATTAAAAGTATCAGGTGGGGATATACTTTGAGACTGTATAAATATTTAGTTTTTATCAAACTTTTATTCATTAGTTTTAGCACCGATTCATAATTTTTGCCTGGACCAGCTATTATTATGATGCTTGATAGACAATTATTTTCTAATTTCATTAATCTTTCTACATTAGTTGGCTTTCTACTTGTAAGGAAGAGCTTCCCCTTGTTTCTTGTTTCTCTATCTTATCTCTCTCTTCATTCATTTATTCATTTGTCTATCAGTATAGATTCATCGACATTTGCATAGGTTTATAATCTTTTACTAGTACTAATTTCAGTGTTCAAGTCATCCTGGATTTGGCCAGTGTGAGCCCCTTAAATTGGCTCCTGTGTCCCTTAGATAGATCTATGTCATTCTTTGAGCACTTTCATAAAACATATTTAGTAATTTAGAATAATAATATAAAATGTTAGTTCTAGAGTATAATTGTGATTGCAATCAGGAAAGATACTTTATTTTGTAGTCACTCAAAAGTTTTTCCTTTCTCATTTTTGTAGAAAATAAAATTTTTTTAATTGAAAAGGTCTTTGTAAACATAGTTAAAATGTGACTTTCTATGACTATGAAAGTTATGTTCATTGTAACCAAACATAGTACAAGTGTTGCTTAAGATACAGAAAATACAGTAATGTATAAAAGTGAGGTTAAAAATCACCTGAAATTCTAGTCCCCCAAAATAATCACTGTTAAAATGTATTGCTCCAGTGTCTACAGAAAAATCTGAAGTAAAATGAATGCCAGTTACCTGATCCATAATGGTTAATTAGTGCAATATTGCTTTTTCAAGGACTTCAATGAAGTAAATTGAAGTAAATTATTGAAGTATTAGTTATAAACAGGCCTGGTTTCCCTTACATAGGTGAAAGATGTCATGAAGGATGTCATGTCGGACCTGCAGCAGACGAACAGTGAGAAGATCCTGCTCAGCTGGGTGCGTCAGACCACCAGGCCCTACAGCCAAGTCAATGTCCTCAACTTCACCACCAGCTGGACAGATGGACTCGCCTTTAATGCTGTCCTCCACCGACATAAGTGAGACATTACTCTGTCTAGAAGTGGGCTTTACAAATTCGTGTCTCCTCTCTGTCCCTTTGCTGCCACCACTACTCCCTGAAGCCCCTTCTCCAGTCCCACTGCTCTCCTTTCTGCACATGTTCTACCAAAAGTTTAAGAAAAGAAATACCAGCTGGGCGCGGTGGCTCACGCCTGTAATCCCAGCACTTTAGGAGGCCGAGGGGGGCGGATCACGAGGTCAGGAGATGGAGACCATCGTGGCTAACACGGTGAAACCCCATCTCTACTAA
Organism: Hylobates moloch; assembly: GCF_009828535.3. Lineage (NCBI taxonomy): Eukaryota > Metazoa > Chordata > Mammalia > Primates > Hylobatidae > Hylobates > Hylobates moloch. Next base: position 4,826,353 of record NW_026652302.1, on the reverse strand, counting down.
AAATACAAAAATTAGCCGGGCGTTGTGGCGCTTGCGTGTAGTCCCAGCTACTCGGGAGGCTGAGGCAGGAGAATGACGTGAGCCCAGGGGGCGGAGCTTGCAGGGAGCGGAGATTGCGCCACTGCACTCCAGCCTGGGCGACAGAGCGAGACTACGTCTCAAAAAAAAAAAAAAAAAATCACGGAAGAAAACTACCCATCAAGTTTTTATTTCCTTAGGACTTAAATGCCACAATACAAGGTCCATCGTTTCTCCTGCATATTTATGAATTTAAAAAATATGAAATAATTCACATAGTTCAACCCCACTCATTCAGCACTGAGAATGTATACAAAAACATTGTGTTAGCTTTTCTTCTCATACCGAAAGTAAAACTGTAAATTCAATGCATTCCCAATTAAAAATAGCCAAATTGTCTTTAATGAAACTTGTGAACAGATTCTAATTATATAAAAGACGAGGCCCAAGAATAGCCAGTAGACTTCTGAAGAACCGGGCTGAAATACTTTCCAAAAAGAAACCAAAACTATGAAGCTATATTAATTAAGACTATGCAGTACTATCAATATACACACCCATATAAGCTGAACCATATGAAATTGCCAATACGTGAGTGTTTTTGCTATATAAGAATGGTGTTTTCATATGGTTCAACCTAATAAAATTAAGAACTCAGAAATTGCTCCATTACACAGGAAAATCTGATATATGCTTGAGCTGACATTGCAGATTAATAGATGGTTTGGACAATTGATTACCCATATATAAATACATGCATTGGATCTTTACTTCACCACACTAAAAAAAAAAAATAATTTCTACATGGATCAGGGATTTAAATGCCAAAGGCAAAATTTGTTATGTTTTATTGTTGTTGTAAGTGATTACTTTTCTCAAGTTTCATTTCCTCTATGTTTTTTTGCTGGTATGTAAAAGTGCAATAGACTTTTCTGCATCTTATATCTGGAAACGTAATCAGTTCTTACAAATTTTAGTGAGTTTGTCCCTGCAGATTGTAGGTTTTTTGGGGGAGGAGGGATTAGAATGTCCTAGAATTATGATCCTTTTATTTCTTCTGTTTTCTTTTTTGTTCTCTGTTGTGCCTTGTCCTTCAATGCAATGTTGATTTGAATTGGTGATAGTGGGTAGAATTTTTGTTGTTGATAACAAAAGGAGTGCTTTTAGTGTTTTACCATAAGAATGATATTTTTTGTAGCTTTTTTGGTACACTTTTTATGAGGTTAAAGAATCCCTCCCTGCCAGTATTCACCCACTCCTCCTTTGTTAGTTTAAGGAGATTGCCCTAGGTTTCTGGTTGGTTAAGGGATTTTTATCAAGAAACTGTAGAATTTTAGCCAATATGCCTTTCCATTTATTAATTAATTGATTCAACAAATATGTGTGGGGTGTTATGTGCTAGACACAGGGTATACAGCAGAGAACAAAACAGGCAAAAAATCTTAGTTCTCCTGGAGCTTATGTTCCAACAGAGGGAGACAGACAATAATAAAGTTGTGTAGTATATAGAAATAGTACACACACTGAAGGCAAATACATCAGACAAGCGCAGAGGAGGCACCTGGCATAGGAGAGGCCAGTGGCTGCAGTGACCTGAGTTGGGGGAGTAGTGGGAGATGAATTCAGGGAGGGAAGTGGGGGAAGTGCATCTCAGAAGGTGGATGGGTCTAACATGCAAGAACAGACACAGAATAAAGAAAAGGATTAACTTTTGGATAAGTCAAAGCAACAATAATGTCCAATTTGTGAGATTAAGAGAAAATCAAGATAGAAATGAAATACAGTGCTAGACAATATAGTAGCATAGAAGCGGGGGATTGGAGGGAAACTCTTCCAAGGCTTTTGTTTTAGGAATATCCTGAGAACAGATGAGAGCTGGATTTTGTGTTCTGCTAATCTTGATCTTTTAATTGAAGAATTTAGTCCATTAACATTGATTGTGATGATTTATATATTTAGATTCATTTTTACCACATAGTGTGAGCTGCTTATTTCTCTTTTCTGTTTTTTTACTATCTTATCTCTTTTTGTATCGATAGGTTTCCCCTTACCCCCTTTTCTTCTTCTACTCCTTGGGAAATATTATATACTACTTATAGTCTTAATGGTTACCACAGAAAATAGCAGTCCTATTTAGCTAATACAAGATCCTTGGAAAGTATTATCTGTTATTTTCATATTTGTGAATTAATTTCAAGTATATATTTGACAAGCCTTTGGGATATAAAAATAAACTCAAAAAAACCTCACAAATAAAAATAATCTAAAACTAAAATGTATTCGATTATAACGATGCCTACTTTGTTTCCACATATTTTCTCTTCACTGCATTTTATTTGCATGGTTTTCAGACCTGATCTCTTCAGCTGGGATAAAGTTGTCAAAATGTCACCCATTGAGAGACTTGAACATGCCTTCAGCAAGGCTCAGACTTATTTGGGAATTGAAAAGCTGTTAGATCCTGAAGGTATTGTTCAGTGTTTAATTTCAACCTTGATATTGCTTTACAATTTTGCATTCTTGAAAAGCAGTATTTCTTTGTCCTTTTTAAAATGAATTATGAGACTTGAAGAACCTTTTCCTTTTTGGAGTATAGGTGCAAGTCATTTTATTACTGACAGTTATTAATACTTTCGTACTTAGCAATTTGTAGGATCTTTTTGGTAGAAATTTAACTACAGCACTGGACAATAGTTAATCTAAATTAAGTAAGAGTTAAAGTTTTAAGAAAATGTAATTATTAGATAAATTCAGTATCTGGTTAGTCCATTAAAATGCATTTTTATGTAAGCTTCTTGCATATGATGTAAAGACTTTAGTTATAAATGTTGCAGGATTGAATTCTAGACTTATTTTCATAGTATGAATAAAGTCTGTATCTTTATCTTAAATGGTAACATATGGTAGCTTATCTTTGGCCATTTTGGGGAGGCTTTTAGGGAAAACTTGAAAAAATGAGATACTGAACAAAAATAAGTAATCCCTTTTGCCTTTGTCTCATATATTATGAAGTGGCAATTTACTGGTATTGCAAAGATTATATATTAGGTATTGTTTATGGGTACTAAGGAGAGTTATTTTATATCTAATATTGAGCAATTCACATATTTTGGACACCTAATTTAAGCTGGTTCTTATATTCTTCCACTTTTAGATGTTGCCGTTCAGCTTCCTGACAAGAAATCCATAATTATGTATTTAACATCTTTGTTTGAGGTGCTACCTCAGCAAGTCACTATAGATGCCATCCGTGAGGTAGAGACACTCCCAAGGAAATACAAGAAAGAATGTGAAGAAGAAGCAATTAATATACCGGTACAGGTAACATTTTATTAAGGTGTTTGGCTTGCCATATTTGGTTTCTCCTAGGTACTAGATAAAAACACTTTCAGAGGGTTTTTTTCTTGACTGAGAACATCTTGGTTTCTCAGCTTACATTTGCATAAGAAGTTCAGCTTAGCAGTTAGCATTCTGTCACATACGTGTAATAGAAAAACATAACTCAATGGACTTTATTAAGAAGGAAAATACCTTATTTCACCCAGCAAAACTGGGCTGTTGATCATGCTGCTGCATGACATGTGAGAATCTATGTTTTCACATCATCTGGTTGCCAGCTTTTATTTCTGTCATGTGCTAAAGATGGTTTTTCTCATATCAGCCTAGTTTTTTTCTATGTACTAATTGTCTTTCTTTTTTTGCCATTGAAAAAAGATTTTTTTTCCATCATATATCTCACAAGGGCTATCAAAATGTAAGCCTTATTTTCCCTTTCTTTAGGTGGAGTAATGTGTGGTAAACTACTTGGTGAGCTTTTCATGAAGGGATTACGATGATTTCATTCATCAGGATATAAATGAATTTTTAAAGAGAGAAATAAAATCATAATTTATTTTCTTCCTTAGTTATACTGTTTGAACCAAACCATATTTAATCTCATTCTGTTTTAGTCTAGCCAGTCCTTATAATTCATAAGATGAGAGAATCTTAAGAATTGGACCTTAGAAGTCACTTGATTCAACATTCTAGTGACCAAGCAACCAAGACATACATGTAGATTTCAAAATTATAAGAACTACATTTCAGAGAGAAAGAAAGCGTGGCTCTGGACCTTAAATTCATCCTGTTGCTACTTGTTTTGGGTTGTTACTTAAACTCTCAATCACAGTTTTGTCTGCAAAATGTGGTTAAAATCACCAACTTCATAAAGATAATGAATTCAAAGTGTCTAAAATGACATTAATAAATACTCAACAAGCAACAGCTATCATTATTATCATTTTTCTTCTTGATTTGTTTTGGCATTCTCATTTAACAGATTTCTTCAAAAAATATTATTTAATTCCCATATTATGATACTAGTCTTGAATTGACATAGCATCTTTGTTTTCCTTCCTCTGAGATTCAGAGAATTTACTTATTATTTTAAATTTTCTTTGGGTAATATGTACCAATCCTTTTATTTCCTCCATTTCAAAAATAGCATGATTTATAGAAAAAGAAAAAAATTTATTGAAAAGAAAGGATTGAGAAACGAGGCCTGATTGTGAACCCAGGGCTCTCTTTTGTAGTGAATATCCAATGATGCTGAGGAAAATTCCTAATTTACTATAACTGAAAAAAATGCTAGGAAGCATTTGTCTCTAAAAGTGTAGTTATTATTCTACATTAATAATGCACCTTTTTAGTTGGCTCAGATGATCTTCTGAGTTTGTTACAGGGTTTTAGATTCATTTCCTTATTGCATTTTGTTAGAAGGGGGAGATATTTTATTTAGTTATTATAGTTAAGGACCTTCTCTCTTAAAAAGGAAGGAGACTTCATTTACTTTTCATGATGTGTTCATAAAATAATCACTTCTGTTTAGGGCTCAGGGTGTCATGATAAGAACTTCAGAAAGCATTTGCTATTTGATTAAGTGCAAGTGTATTAACACTAACCTCTTCATTTGCAAGCTTTCATTAGTGTCTTAGAGACTGAATTACGTTAATTGAAAACTAAAATGTGATCAAATTTTAATCATCTCTCTGACATAGCTTGCCATCCGCTACTCTCCTAATAGCCAGACTTCTTCTGCCCTGTTCTTTCTACAAACATACGCTGGTGGTCAGTGAATAATTCCTGCGTTTCTCTTTAAATATCCATGAGTTGAAAGTTTCCTTATGTGTTTGAATTAATACCGTCTGAACATTTGTGTTTAGATAGTGCCTTCCTTCTCAACCTCATGGATGCTGGTGCCTATCTCAATGACCTTTGGCTGGTCACTAACTTTGCTTGTTCTTAGATATTCTCATTATAGTATAGAGGTTTGGAGCTAAATGATCTCCAGGGGTTATTTTAGCTCTACAGTTTTAGGATTTTTGGTCCATAACTTAACTCATTTCTCTTTCTCTGTCTTTGGCACCATCTGTCTTTTAATTATCCACTGTTTCCACTCTGTGCTGATTGGTTCATTTCTTAACTCACATATTCAGTTTCTTGGATTCTTCAAGCCTTCCTCCAAAATGTCTTTTGTGTGTGTTTTCATTTTATTCCAGCCTTCATACTCATTAAAGACTTCATTTTCTCCTATGGTTTACAAGATGTGGCCTACCTCTGCTACTCTGCTCTGCAGTTAGAGTGGACTTTTTCCACTTGTCCCCCAAGATTCTTGTTCATGCAGGTTCTCCTCTGTTAAATGCTTCTCCACCCACCATTGTATGGCGGGCTGCACATTTTTCCTCAGTTTAAATGGAGCCTTTTCAGAGAAGTCTTTTCTGATTAATCTATCAAAATACAACTCTCTGTCTCTCTCTCTCTGTCACTCTGTCGCTCTGTCTTGGTTTCTTACTATCACAGTATTTTTGTAAGCTGTGTTAAGAATTTTAAATTGTATCTTAAGAGCACTGGGAAAGCCAGTGGAAGGTTTTCAGCAGGTACTACATCTTATGATGGGATTACATTTTTGAAAGATCATTCTGGCTGCTGTGTGAGAAATGGACTGTGGATTGTGAAGGCGAGAGTGTTTGGTGGGGGAAAACAGGAAAGTAAAGACACTTGTTAGCAGGTATTCCAGTTCAGAAGATGGATGTAGGTGGTCGTGGAAATGGAAAGATCTGGATGGATTTGAGATAAGTTTTGAAGGAAGGTCAAAATTACTTACGTATTAAATGTGGAAGATGAAGGAGAGAGAAGCCGGGGCTGGCTCCCAGGTTGGTAGCTGGAGTACCTAGTTGCAGGGAGGAGCCATCTACTGAGATGGAGAAGCCTGAGGAGGAACAAGCTTTGGAAGAAAGTGAAGGGTTTGAATATGGACATGGTTTAATATGCCTAGGAGGCGCTGAAGTGGAGATGTGAAAATAGTGGGGATATGAGAGTTTGGAATCCAGACTCCTAGGTGGTTCTTTAAATCCAATAGGAGTAGATCAGATTACTCAGACAGAGTATATAGAGGGGAGAAAAAAGAGCCTAGAACTTAATTTTGAGGAGATTCATTACTTATGAGTCAGCAGCTGCTGTTGAACCAGGAGGAAACCAGGGCAGTGTCACAGAAGCAGGGAAAGAAGCTTCTGAAAGCTGAAGTTGCTCAGCCTTGAGGAGTGCTACTGAGGGCTGAAGCAAGGAACATGGGTGGCCAGCTCTTTGGGCTTACAAATCTGGTTTAGATTTGTTGTTCGAGCAGTTATCATCAAAAATACTCTAGTTTGTTGGTTAATTATATGGTCACCCTGAAGATGATGCTAGAAAGGTCCGTTTGGCAATGGGAAGGTTATTGATGACATTGGTAAAAGCCTTTTCAGTTGAGTCATGGGGCAAATAGCAAGTTGAAGTTAAAGAGAATGTTACCAAACCGTAGCTGTTAAATACCTGAGCATTTTTTGTATTGTTCTCTATACATTTCTGTACGTTTGAAATATTCTACTTAAAAATTATGCATGAGAGTTGATAAAGTAGAGACAGAATGTAGGCAAGTCTTAAAGAAGCCTTGCTCTGAAAGGGAACAAAAGAACTAGAGAGAGTCAATTTGGTTATAAGCTCTTAAAGTATGTATGGAAATACTCAGTTATTTAGAAAGAGGTTGAAAGAAATTTATTCCATGAGCCCTAAAAGGCCATCAGATAAACCAGAGGGCAACTGCCTAAGAAAAATACAATCAGTACAACAGCCTGTGTGGCTGTCTTTTAGTGTCTAAAATGCAATGCTAAAATGCAGTTCAGCAAAAGCAATTTACCTAAGGGTCAAAGCAGAATTCTCACCTTTCTTTTTCTTTAAATTACAGGAAAGTCTTAACACATTCCAATTCCTCTACGAAACTTTCTTGACTGTTTTAGCCTTTGTTGAACTCAAATATCATGCCTTGTTGGGACCATGGCATTTACTTTTCTAATAGCTGTTTTTCAATTTCTGTTCAGAAGTGATTCATGTGGGTTCTCTGTCCCTAACTATATTAGAATCTCCTTGAGTACAGAATTCATGAGTGCATGCTGCTTTTATACTCTTTGCTACCCTAGCGCACTTACTGCATGCTTCTGACTCATTCATGGCAGTGCCCATTTGGCTCCTGAGAATTGGATTAGTGCCTAAGACAGAGTGGTGTCTACTTTGGGTTCGCCATACACTGTGAGTTTGCTGAACACCTCTTGATTTCATGATAAGTGTGGGTTTTTCTTGGCATCGTTTTTACAGAGTACAGCACCCGAGGAGGAGCATGAGAGTCCCCGAGCTGAAACCCCCAGCACTGTCACTGAGGTTGACATGGATCTGGACAGCTATCAGATAGCACTGGAGGAAGTGCTGACCTGGTTGCTTTCTGCCGAGGACACTTTCCAGGAGCAGGATGATATTTCTGATGATGTTGAAGAAGTCAAAGACCAGTTTGCAACCCATGAAGTAAATATCTGTAGTTTCTTAGCAGGGTGTGTCCCCCATGGGACCTGAGCCTTAATCAGGGACTCTACTCTCCTATTTGTTATCTGCCGAATTCTGTTCTTTGGAAAGGTCAATGGTTTATTTCAGGAACAGTGATATTTAAATAGTGCTTTGTTACAAAATTGGTATGGGTGATTAAACTGTGCTTCAGAATTAGATTTTAGATTTTAGTCTCCTTGTGTGTTTTGGAGAGCCACTGATGAAAATCATTGCATAGTACTGCTCAGTTCTGAAGTGCATTGTTATATTTCAAAGGCAAAGGAGTGAACCAATACACCAAATCTTTAAGATTTGAGTGTTCCCTAGGAAATGATTATTCTTTTTAATTGCATGATTAAACAAATGTCATACCCAGGGTTCCTGTATTTTTTTATATCATAAAAGTTTCCTGCCCCTTTGAGGACATACTATATTGCAGCATAGTGAATTTCACTATATGGAGATTTCTTTTGGTTAAATTTTTCTTTTGTATCGGTATGTTAATTGACAGATCTTATTTATTGTTTTGGATAGAAAATAATATAAGTGGTAATATCTTTTAAACAGTTCCTCTTGGGTGAGTATGATATTTTATTTTATATATATATATATAATTTTTTTTTTAACAGAGTCTTACTCTGTCACCCAGGCTGGAGTGCAGTGGCGCGATCTTGGCTCACTGCAACTTCTACCTCCTGGCTTCAAGCGATTCTCGTGCCTCAGCCTTCCAAGTAACTGAGACCACAAACATGTGCCACCACACCTGGCTAATTTTTTGTATTTTTGGTTAGAGACGGGGTTTCACCATGTTGTCCAGGCTGGTCTTGAACTCCTGGCCTAGGTGATCCACCTGCCTCAGCCTCCCAAAGTGCTGGGATTATAGGTGTGAGCCACCACACTCGGCCTTTTATTTATTATATTTATTTAGAATTCCATGTTCATGATCAATGAGTAGCATAGTCAGCATTTACTTTAAAATAGCTGGTATTATCAGATGCAACATTCCTTGCTTCGAGCTATTTCTCTTTTAACTTATGGCAGGTGTTTATTCCTATTTTCAGAGCTTAAAAAATGGGGTCAATGTCTATTTTATTTGTGCTCTACTAGGCTACCTTTTTCTGCATCACTGACATTTAGGTTAGGCATTAGCAATTTGTTCAGTTTTCTTTCTTTCTTTCTTTTTTTTTTGCACTGAGTAGCTCACAAATTATAACAATGTCCCTTTCTAGGCTTTTATGATGGAACTGACTGCACACCAGAGCAGTGTGGGCAGCGTCCTGCAGGCAGGCAACCAACTGATAACACAAGGAGCTCTGTCAGACGAAGAGGAATTTGAGATTCAGGAACAGATGACCCTGCTGAATGCTAGATGGGAGGCTCTTAGGGTGGAGAGTATGGACAGACAGTCCCGGTGAGTGGAAAGCCAAGAAATGCACTTAATTCCACAGGCTGCTTTGCACAGTTGAGCTCTAGTAGATGTCTGCATGTCTGTGAAAGCAAGATGATTACAGAACTTGCCTTGGAAAAGTAAGACTCTATGGGAAATATTGCTGGAATTCTGCATGATCTTTGTTTCCCCTTTGATATGTTAGCCATACCAAAAGGTAAAAGTTGGAATACAGAACTTAACAAAAAGGGAAAAGAGGACAGGCGTGGTGGCTCGTGCCTGTAATCCCAGCACTTGGGAGGCTGACGCGGGTGGATCACTTGAGGCCAGGAGTTTGAGACCAGCCTGGGCCACATGGCGAAACTCCGTCTCTACTAAAAATACAAAAATTAGCTGGGCATGGTGGGCCACGCCTGTAATCCTAGCTATTTGGGAGGCTGAGGTGTGAGGATCGCTTGAACTCAGGAGATGGAGATTGCAGTGAGCTGAGATTTCAGCCACTGCACTCCAGCCTGGGTAACAAAGTGAGACTGTTTCCAAAAAAAGGAAAAGACATTTCATATGGGCAGTTACTTATTTGCAATATTAAAATCAGCTAAACATTAACTTGGTGTGAAGACAGGACTATGTAGCATTGATCTATTTTTCCGTTTTGTGACTTTTATTTTAAAGCTTTCTCATGGTTTATTTTATTTCATGTATTGTGTCTTAAGGAGCAAACTGCATTCATTGCCACTTCCGCCTATTTAATAAGCAGGAATTCCTGATTGAAGAAACAATGATTCTGATATGAATACAGGGTGCTGCTATTTGCATTCTTTGTCTGCATTTAAGGAACTCCATTTAGGAAAAAATAAAAGTTTACTTTCCTGGCTTCTATATTTAAAGACTAAATGCTACCTTGAATGTTTAGACAAGGTGTCTTCCCTTGCCCTGTATCTCCGGTGCCCAGAATGTATATTTGACTTTGCAAAGGGAAAAGGCTTGTAGGAATAATGTTGTGCTCCCCACGGACAGGCTGCACGACGTGCTGATGGAACTGCAGAAGAAGCAACTGCAGCAGCTCTCCGCCTGGTTAACACTCACAGAGGAGCGCATTCAGAAGATGGAAACTTGCCCCCTGGACGATGATGTAAAATCTCTACAAAAGCTGCTAGAAGAACATAAAGTAAATCTGTCTCATATTTCTTTTATACCTTATCAAATAGGAAAGAGCAGCACTTAGCATCTCAGAGGCTGATGACGTCTATCATTAACATGAAGTTGGGACACTTCTTCAGGGTTCTCTTCATTTAGCAGCTCACAGGGTGGAATTGATGGGGATGAGACATTTCTGAGCCAGGGATAAAAGGGCAGGGTAAAACTTTATATGTGATGTGCAGTTTTCTTATGAAAGTACGTAGCTTTCATACAATTGGAGAAGGGTTCTTTTGACCCTGTAAGTGGCTAAGAACCCAAGCATGTTGTCGTTCACGTGGTGTGTGGGTGAAGAGCAAATTCTTCGTCTCTGATCCAGGAAAGCGTCAGGGCCTTTAAGTTAGGAACCAAAATTGCGTGGGCAATTTAATTTGGTCACAAGTTTAGGAGATAAACTTTTCATAGTCAAGAAAAGGAAAGATAGAATAAAATTTGCTCTCTGTAAATTGAAGACTTTTATTGATCAGTGAAACATTGAGGTAACTGATATGTAAAACTTTAGGGATACATTAAACACAACTCTGAGAAGCATTTGAGAACATTATTGAGAGTGTTTAAATAAATTTTCTTTCTTTTCTTTTTTTTTGAGATGGAGTCTCGCTCTGTCACCCAGGCTGGAGTGCAATGGGAAAATCTCAGCTCACTGCAACCTCTGCCTCCTGGGTTCAAGCAATTCTCCCACCTCAGGCTCCCAAGTAGCTGGGACTATAGGCGTGTGCCACCATGCCCAGCTAATTTTTTGTATTTTTAGTAAAGTTGGGGTTTCACCATGTTGGCCAGGCTGGTCTTGAACTCCTGAACTCAAGTGATCTGCCTGCCTTGGGTTCCCAAAGTGCTGGGATTACAGGTGTGAGCCACCACGCCCAGCCTATACATTTTCTGTACACATGTATCCAATTGACTATGCTCTTCCCATGGAAAAGGTGAGAGAATCTAAGGTGTCCATAGTTCCTTAACTGCTTTACTGGGTAGCTAATCAGAGTAACTTTTGACTGTCATGTAGCATTCTACTTATCTCTTTATACTGTCCTACACTAGATAAAATGATCTCTGACTTGGTTTATTTAAGCGCTGGACTTTTTTGCTTTACCACTTCTACATTTTTGTATTAATTCCTAGTATGGACACTCAACTCCTTTATGCTATAAATTCTGAGGGAGGGCCAGAACTTGAATAAAAGTGGTGATATCTCCATTTGCAGTCTGTTATAACACTGCATCCTCAAACTGCCTTTGTTGATAATGGAATGTAAGGATGTATAATAGGATTAGTTTCATTAGTAGAACACTTAGGGTAATGATTGGAAATTTAAATATGATGCCTCATTAACTATCCTTAATTACTATTGACAACTGAGTGCATTTTAGATAGGTAAATGGGAAAGTAGAAATAATGGTTTATCTTCATTTTTTTCTCTAGAGTTTGCAAAGTGATCTTGAGGCTGAACAGGTGAAAGTAAATTCACTAACTCACATGGTGGTCATTGTTGATGAAAACAGTGGTGAGAGTGCTACAGCTATCCTAGAAGACCAGTTACAGGTAAGGGTGCTGTAAAGTTGGATAATCCTGAGGGACCTGTGGTCTGAGACCCAATTACATATTGCCCTTGTTCTTCATGTCCTTTCTCATTCTTTATCCAGAAGGGTAGAAAAACCTACCTTTGGTTGTACTTCCCAGTTGGGGTTCTACAGTGTGTGGGCTACAGGAGTACCCAAGTATTGATTCCTTTACTTCAGCTCTTGGGGTGAATGAGTGGGGTTGGTTGCAGTCCCCAGCTTCCTTGTGCATAATGACAAGATTTGGAAGCACAGTGTATTAGTCTGTTTTCACGCTGCTGATAAAGACATACCTGAGACTGGGAAGAAAAAGAGGTTTAAGGGACTTACAGTTCCATGTGGCTGGGGAGACCTCACAATCATGGTGGAAGGGAAGGAGGAGCAAGTCACATTTTACATAGATGGTGGCAGGCAAAGAGCGAGAGCTTGTGCAGGGAAACTCCCTTTCTTAAAACCATCAGATCTCGTGAGACTTACTCACTATCACAAGAACAGCAAGAGGAAGACCTGCCCCCATGAATCAATTACCTCCCACTGGGTTCCTCACTTGAAATGTAGGAATCGTGGGAGTTACAGTTCAAGATCAGACTTGGATGGGGACACAAGCAAACCATATCATTGCGCCCCTGGCCACTCCCAAATCTTATGTCCTCACATTTCACAACCAATCGTGCTTTCCCAACACCACCCCCAAAGTCTTAACTTATTTCAGCATTAACTCAAAAGTCCGCAGTCCAAAGTCTCATCTCAGACAAGGCAAGTCCCTTCTGCCTATGAGCCTGCAAAGTCAAAAGCAAGTTAGTTACTTCCTAGATACAATGGGGGTACAGGCAAAGAGTAAATACATCTGTTCCAAATGGGAGAAATTGGCCAAAACAAAAGGGCTAGAGTCCCCATTCAAGTATGAAATCTGGTGGGGCAGTCAAATCTTAAAGTTTCAAAATGATCTCCTTTGATTTCATGTTTCACATCCAGGTCACGCTTATGCAAGAGGTAGGTTCCCATGGTCTTGGGCAGCACTGTCCCTGTGGCTTTGCAGGAAATAGCCCCGTCCTGGTTGCTTTCATCGGCCGGTGTTGTGTGTCTGTGGCTTTTCCAGGTGCACGGTGCAAGCTGTCAGTGGATCTACCACCCTGGGGTCTGGAGAACAGTGGCCTTCTTCTCACTGCTCCACTAGGTGGTGCCCCAGTAGGGACTCTGTTTGGGCCACATTTCCCTTCTGCACTGCCCTAGCAGAGGTTCTCCATGAGAGCCCCACCCCTGCAGCAAACTTCCGCCTGGACGTCCAGGTGTTTCCATACATCCTCTGAAATCTAGGTGGATGTTCCCAAACCTCAATTCTTGACCTCTGTGTACCTGCAGGCTCAACACCACATGGAAGCTGCCAAGGCTTGTGGCTTGCACCTTCTGAAGCCATGGCCTGAGCTGTACCTTTGCCCCTTTTAGTCATGGCTGGAGCAGCTGGGATGCAGGGCACCAAGTACCTCCGCACAAGGCATGGGGACCCTGAGCCCAACCCACAAAACCATTTTTTCCTCCTAGGCCTCTGGGCTTGTGATGGGAGGGGCTGATGTGAAGACCTCTGACATGCCTGGAGATGTTTTCCCCATTGTCTTGGTGATTGACTTTTGCCTCTTTGTTACTTATGTAAATTTCTGCAGCCAGCTTGAATTTCTCCTCAGAAAATGAGATTTTCTTTTCTATTGCATTGTCAGGTTGCAAATTTCTCAAACTTTTATGATCTGTTTCCTTTATAAAACTGAATGCTTTTAACAGCACCCAAGTCATATCCTGAATGCTTTGCTGCTTAGAAATTTCTTCCACAGGTACCCTAAATTTTCCCACATTTTTCTGACTTCTTCTGAGCTCTCCAAATGTTTCCAACCTCTACTTGTTACTCAGTTCCAAAGTCACTTCTACATTTTGGGGTATCTTTTCAACAGCACCCCACTCTACTGGTACCAATTTACTATATTAGTCCATTTTCATGCTGCTGATAAAGACAAACCTGAGACTGGGAAGAAAAAGAGGTTTAATGGACTTACAGTTCCACATCGCTGGGGAGGCCTCACAATCATGGCAGAAGGGAAGGAGGAGCAAGTCATGTCTTACATGCATGGTGGCAGGCAAAGAGAGAGAGCTTGTGCAGGGAAACTCCCTTTTATAAAACCATCAGATCTCATGAGACTTATTCACTATAATGAGAACAGTACGGGAAAGACCTGCCCCCATGCTTCAATTACCTCCCACCAAGTTCCTCTCAAAAAGTGTGGGAATTGTGGTAGTTATAATGCAAGATGAGATTTGATGGAGACACAGGCAAACCATATCACACAGGAACTGATCTTATTCAGTGATCCACTGACTTCTTCTCAGAAGCACTTGAGGAGCTTGTTAAAATGTAGATTCCTAGGCTCTACCCACTACCTAAATCTAGGTGAGGGAGGGATGCAGTGAATTTGCAATGTGAGAAAAATTATGTGCATAGTAAAGTTTGAGAATTTCACCTAGTAGGATTCAATATCTCAGTGTTTTTGGTAGATTAATATGTGAATTTCAACAACAGTTTTGGAAACCTCCCATAATTGCTTCTTTTTGCACAAAGGCAATAGTGGATCTTTACAAGTCTTTAACAAATAAATTTATTGGTATTTCATTTGAACAATACTTGGATTTTCTGGTAAGACATTGCCAATTTATTTAAATATGATGCCTCATTAAGTGAGGAAATCCAAACTGTAATTTCATCACGTGAGGTCCTTTTGCTTTTGTAATATTTAGTCAGCCAGTGGTTCTAAGACTTATACGCAGTAGTTAGTTATTATAACCTGAGAGCTAAGTATTCATGCCTTGACTATTTAGCAGTAAGGAATCTGAGATTCAGAGAGGTTAAGTAGTCCTCTGGAGATTTAAATAGACAATGAGTTATCATGCTGAGACTGGAAATCTATCTTCTGGCTCTTAAGTTTTCTCCCCCTTTGTACTATGAAAAGCTTATTCTCATATTAAGTATCAAAATAGTATAGTATGAATTAAATAATTCTTGTTCACATGTATATAGTATAAAAATAAATTTTAACATTTGTTGATCATTATTTATAAAATTGTAATAAAATGATTTTGGGAGAAAATAATCATGAAGAGTGATTTTTTATAATTAATAAAATTTATTTAGTATTGCTGATACTAGTAAGATTCTGTTGCTAGTTTATGTAACTTATGGGGAATTTTTTTATGGATCACATAATGTAAACAGAACAAATCATTTGATTTTTTTATAGTCTCGTAAAAATTCTCTTATTCAAAACAGTTTTTATAAGTTAAACATTTTTCGTAATTTTGGTACTACAGATGAAAATTTTCTTGGCATGTAAAAGAGAGTTAAGGAATATAACAGACATGCTGGTTTTTTTAGCTAAAAATTTGAAAAATTTGAAGCACAAAAAGTAGATATGTTTGTTTTATTTTTTAATAATATGTAAAAATATCATATTCTCATAAAAACCACAATGAAATAGAAAGAGCAGGTTTGGAGTCAAAGATTCAGAGTATAGAGTTCTAGTTATGTTAGTTTCTAGCTATGTAAAATCATTTGTTCAATTCTATGGAAATTAGTTTTTCTGATTCATACATTTCTAGGCCTAGTCTGTATTATTTTAAAGCAATTTTTATAAAAATACTTTTTATAAGTTGTTACGCTATAATAAAGAACAATGGAAATCGTGAATTTCTTCAAGGATTGTGATAACTCTCTTAAGGCTGTGTTGACAAAGGATGGTTTCTCCTTTTCCTAGAAACTTGGTGAGCGCTGGACAGCAGTATGCCGTTGGACTGAAGAACGCTGGAATAGGTTACAAGAAATCAATATATTGTGGCAGGAATTATTGGAAGAACAGGTATGAAACTGTTTTCCATAAGGGGCAAAATAAATGGTGAAAAGTAACCCATCTTTTATTGTGACATTAGAATAAAGTTGCCTTGTTTACCTTTCTTTGAAAGGAAAATATATAAATAATTATTTTAAAGATCAAATTTCTATCCAGTTTATAACTGATCATGAAGCTTATTCACAGAGATTATGTCATTTGGCTCCATTAATTTGACCTGTTTTCAATTACTTGGAATGTTAGTACTTAGATATGCTATTTTCATGATTAGTGGATTTGTGTTGGGTGATGTATTTGAATTTGTATCAACACAATGCCTAGCATATAGTTTGTGCTGAGTAAATAATGAGTAATGAATCCACTCAACACATTGTGAACTTTAATTCCCTAGATTTTTTCTTGATTTTTAACAAGTATTGAAATTAATGAGAAAATATTATTTAGCAACACCTTTGATTTAACACTGGGTTAATTGCATATTTTTTTCACTGTCATCACAGCGAATGAACCTGTTGTACAAGCTGCCACCTTAATTTTTCAGTAGGAGTGGTGGCTCTTTGCTCGTTCTCTGTCTTTCCAGAAAAGCAACCATTGAAACAAAATACAAAACTTTTCTCCCCAAATGCCAAGCAATTGTGGTTTTAAAAAATAAGTAGATACTGGCCAGGCAGGGTGACTCACGCCTGTAATCCCAGCACTTTGGGAGGCTGAGGCGGGTGGATCACTTGAAGTCAGGAGTTCGAGACTAGCCCGGCCAACATAGTGAAACCCTGTCTCCACTAAAAATATAAAAATAAGCCAGTCCTGGTGGTGGGTACCTGTAATCCCAGCTACTCAGGAGGCTGAGGCAGGAGAATTGCTGGAACCCGGGAGGTGGAGGTTGCAGTGAGCCGAGATAGTGCCATTGCACTCCAGCCTGGGAGACAAGAGTGAGACTCTCTCTCAAAAAAAAAAAAAAAAAAAAAAGCAAATACTCTATTCCCACATCTCTCAGTGTCCATTTTGATTCTTTTAAATGCATTTCATTTCCATCTATAAGAAGCAACTATATTCTCTTCAGGGGAAAAAACACAAGTGTATGATGTTTTGTGGCTTACTAAATATGGTGGCAGATAGTACATCTTAAAATGTAGGTTGCAGAATTTGTCCAAATATAAATTGTTAATGACTACTTCCCCCTCCCTCAATCTGTGGTCATATTTTTCTTCTTAGGAATCACAAAGGGACCTGATTCTGATTTCTGAAATGTTTACATTTCGCTTTACAAATATTTACATTTCACTTTATAAATATTTACGTTTATTGTGAACCTTGTATTTAGGCCAAAAAGTCTCATAGAATAGTTAAAATTTTACTTCAGTAATGACAGGAGAAAGGCTGGGCACAGTGGATCACGCTTGTAATCCCAGCACTTTGGGAGGCCGAGGCGCGCGGATCAGTTGAGGTCAGACCAACATGGTGAAACCTGTCTCTACTAAAAATACAAAAAATTAGCCAGGCCTGTGGTGGGCACCTGTAATCCCAGCCACTCGGGAGGCTATGGAGGCAGGAGAATCGCTTGAACCCAGGAGGCAGAGGTTGTAGTGATCTGAGATGGCACCACTGCACTCCAGTCTGGGTGACAGAGTGAGACTCTGTCTCAAAAAATAAAAATAATAGTAATAGTAATAATTGCAGTAGAGGACATCAATTGCTAGAGAAAACCATTGTGTTACTCTTCTATCCAGTAAACTAATTGCAAATTTGGAAATAATTTTAATTTGATGATAAAAAAAGTTTAAAAATAGAGTACTAGTATTTCAGTCACTTGTATCACTTTAGGTTTTAAACTGACCTTTCATCATGTTCTACAATGATCTGACATTTTAACTATACCTTTTGTGTGTGTGTGTAGTATCTACATGTTCTGTCTTGTGGCATCATTATTTATGTGCATATCTTACCAGCCTCACTAGATTGAGGACAGTATCCGTTGGGGGGTGAAATACAGAGGCAAGGAATAGTTGTTAAATATTTAATTGATAAATAAAATCACTGAGAAAGAATTGATTCCATTGCAAATACAGAACCAAGTTTTTTTCCTCGCTACTAAATAGAAAAGGGTTTCTGCCCTAAATGCTACATTTTGGGAAAAATTATCACAGTGTAGCTACAGTTGTTTTCCATCCCTTCTTCAGGATTATCTCTCTACATGATTGAATATCCTCTGCTCAGAAAACATGCATTGTTGGCCAATGAAGTTTAAAAATCTTTATATGGGCTTTGGGCGATCTTCAGACTCCCTCCTTTAATCATAACTGCTGTTGAACCTTGAATGCTAGTGTGGATTTCCTACGTGATGCCATGGAAAGACCATTGGTTTTGGAGTGTGGACCCTGGACCCAGCTCTGCCATTAACTAGCCAAGTGATCTGGGACATGTAACTTGACTTCTCTTTCCTTCCTTTCTAAAATGAGGTGCTGGGACAAGACAATCTCTGAGCTTTCTTCTGCCTCTAGAAAGTTAAAATGTAATTCCTTTGGAGACTTACGTAGTTGGATTTTCCCTTTTCCCTCCACCTATCTCCTTGAAAATTAGGTTTCATTCCCTGGGTATGAGGCTAATGTCAGATTGTTCTGTTACAAATCTGAAAAGGAAAATATTTTAAAGAAAGGTATCTTTCTGGGTCATTTGTCCCTCAGACTTAGGTGTTTGAAGGCCTTCTTATCCCCAGGTAAGGGTGAAGCCTCTAATAAAATAAAAGTTAGAAATTTGGATGCATGATTTAATTGAATTACCAAATGATTCTGCAGATAAAGTTCAACTTTTGTTATTACTTGTAGTGCTTGTTGAAAGCTTGGTTAACCGAAAAAGAAGAGGCTTTAAATAAAGTCCAGACAAGCAACTTCAAAGACCAAAAGGAACTAAGTGTCAGTGTTCGACGTCTGGCTGTAAGTGATGGGGTTGTCAGCATCTGTGTTGTAAGCCTATGATCCCTTAATGTTTTATAGCTAATGGTTAATACAATTTAGTGAATGCAGATTACAGCTCATTACCTAGCATTAGACTGCTGCCCTGTAACAATCTGGAACCACGAGTCTTGCCTTTTAGCATAGTGAACTGCAAAGCATGTACATTTTACTATAAAATATACATGTTTAAAATTCTTGGCTGGGGAAGGAAAGATAAAGTCCTGTTAAAAAGAGTCATCTAATAAATATCTGAAATACTAGATTTTGAAGGAAGACATGGAAATGAAGCGTCAAACATTAGATCAGCTGAGTGAGATTGGCCAGGATGTGGGACAATTACTTGATAATTCCAAGGCATCTAAGAAGATCAACAGTGACTCAGAGGAACTGACTCAAAGATGGGATTCTTTGGTTCAGAGACTAGAAGATTCCTCCAACCAGGTACTTTTTGATTTAGATCATATGTTGTGCCATGAAGTAAACATTTAAAGTTTAAATGTTCAGGTTAGTTTTAATTTGTATGAAATAAAAGAGTAGTAGACAAACTAAAAAGTTGGTTCCTTATACCTGATGAAAAATTGACACGTGAAAATCACCTTCAGTTTTCTAAAGTAAGTTTTAATAGATTGTCTTAATATCCTGTAATTTAATTCATAGTAACTGATTACACTTAGCCAATAAATAATCTTAACATCTTCAATCTTAAGTAATCTTAGTAATCTTAAAAATATTTTAATGAATTAGTCAAACATAAAACATTGGTTTGTAGACAGATATTCTTAGCAGCATTATTTATAATAGCCAAAAAGTGGAACAACTTAAATATCCATACACAGATGAATGGATAAACAAAATGTGGTGTATGTATACAATATTATCTGATAATACAAAAGAATGAAGTATTGACACATGCTACAACATAGATGAATCTTGAAAACACTATGCTAAGTATAAGAAGCCAATCGCAAGATTATATGCACTATGATTCCATTCATAGGAAATGTCCACAAGGGAAAAATATCCACAGAGACAGAAAGTAAATGCGTGGTTGCCACTGGTGGGAGTGGGGAATGGGGAGTGATGGTTTATGGGTATGAGATTGCTTTTTGGGGTGATAAAATGTTCTGGAGACAGAGCGTGAGGATGATTATACAACAGTATAAATGTACTAATAACCATTAAGTTATATATTTCAAAGAAAGAATTTTATAGCATGTGAATTATATCTCAGTGAAGCAGTTACAAAAATTGAAATTTTGGATGGCTTTTATTTCAGGTGACTCAGGCTGTAGCAAAGCTGGGGATGTCTCAGATTCCTCAGAAGGACCTTTTGGAGACTGTTCGTGTAAGAGAACAAGCAACTACAAAAAAATCTAAGCAGGAACTGCCTCCTCCTCCTCCCCCAAAGAAGAGACAGATCCATGTGGATATTGAAGTTAAGAAAAAGTGAGAAGAGATATAGAAATTGTTCAATCCAATATTGCACATACTGTATTTTCTACTTGGTACCTATTTTGTACTAATCATTAATCATAGGCAAATCTAGACATAATAATAATAATTATTATTAAAAGTCAACTACTGAACCACTCGCTGCCCCTATCTTCTGAATATTCTAGTTGGCACTAGCTAAGCATCTAAATTTTCTTGGATGATTTTGTGTTTTTATCCTATGTTCAATTGGGAGAACTTTGTGATTGAACCTTTCTTTCTTTCTTTCTTTCTTTCCCGTCATTCTCCTTGGAAGGATATGATTGTCCATGACTGTCTTTTTATTCTTTCTTTCACTGTCACAACTTGACAATTTTGCTTTAGGTAGACATCCGTATTCTTGGTGAATCTCTTTCCTCCTCTCACCGTTAAAAAGTACTTAATTCAGGGAAATAATTCATTTCTAGTGTCCTTTTTTCTCCCCTTTCTCTCTTATTCTTTTTCATGTTTTGTTGTTTCCTTTGTTATTTTCTTTGTCAGATTAATTAACATATTCTTTGTATTTGGCTTAAAGATCCATCTTTGTCATAAAATATTTCTTTTAGTCTTATTGATTCAAAAGAAAACTCAGGATCTCTAGAAGAAGAATAATCACAGCTGACATATATTGAGCTTTTATTGATGTCAGCTATTCTATTCAACTATACTGTGTGCAGGTACTGTACCTGACATAACTACAGCAGGTAATCCTCAAAACAGTCTTTGAGTAGTACTGTTATTCTCTCCCTCTTACAGCAGAACTCATGCTTGGGTAAATGGGCAATTATTTTGGGCCTGAATAAAAATTATATGCTTTCTCCAACCTAGCTTTTGTTAGACAAAGCAGCATTCCAATATTACCAGATGGTTTTTATTTTGATAATAAGTCTGTGTTTCTGCCTCTTAATAGCATCTCCTTGTAGGACCAGTGTACCTCCGAGTTGCAAGCAGCAGCTATGGAACCTTTACTTTTGGAGCCAAGACAGCACAGGAAAAAGATGCTCCTAATGTTAATATGAGCATAGATCTCACATTTCCTCAGTGGATATTATCTGCCAGGTATATCTGGCAGCGTGTCTCTCCAATACTGACTTTGTGCATTTGGAAGCACAGAAGGTTGTCAAAGACTAGAGTACATAACTGTGAAATCTTAAACACGACTGTATTGTATAGGGTACATTGTGCTGCAAGAAAGAGAATACCGTGCCCGAAGTGTCTTAAACAATGAGATCATTGGTGATCCCATATTACAAAAGTTCTGGAGGTAGGGAAGGTCTGTTTTAATGGAAGGGTGTGGTTCAGCAACCCCCCATCTGCAGTCTCTTGTCATTCTTGTCATTCTAAGGCTTTTACCCTTAGCCTTGTCTTATTAGCAGACTGCTGCGCTGCTCTCCCTGATCCCCTGGTGCATGGGAAGTTGAAACTATCTGGCCTTTCGAGTCTCTGTAGTTGCGTTTTGGGGACTCCAACAGCAAGGAAGAATTATGGAGAGGGGGTGTCTGTCGTGTGGGCAACCAGCTGCGAGGACTACAGTTATCGACTCCATCACTTGACTGAGGCAGACATTCCTTCAGTGAATTCTTGGACAAATAGAGGCTTGAATACATCCATTCCTTACAGTTAAATCTCATTATTAGAAAGGTCATTTTTATGCTCACATTCTGCCCCGTCTAAGTCTACCTACATGTGCTAGCTCTTTTGGAGGGATATGGAGCCACTTTTTCAATATGTGACCTCCTCAGTCTTTGAAGATAGTGTTTATATCCCAGTTTTTATTGTCATAAAGTGCAGGGGATCCTTAATCATTCTTATTAACATGGTTTCCAGACCCTTTTATATCTTCTGTCTGCTCTAGAAACCACTATTAGTTTGCCTTAAAAGGGACTTAAATGGACTTAAAATGGACTACCCCAATAATCAAGGGCCTTAAATGACTGCTTAATGCCTAGTTTAAAATATATGTTTAAAAAATGGTGGCTCATTTCTACTTCTCTTCCCCTGGTGCTGCTGTGGTGGTGGTTTTTACCAGCTCAAGGTACAGTGGGACAGTCATTTCCTAGAATGTAGATACCTGTTCCTGTGACCTGTGATCGTTGCGTCACTCTTGCCCATATTGAGAGCAGATGCTGACTGACTCTCCAAGGTCATTGTAAACGTGCGATTTTTAGATGGCTGTCTCTTCTCTGAAATATTAAATAGAAAGCTGCTGTTAAGATGATGGGAGGAACGTATCCCTGTTTGAGCAATACCTTGACCCCAGATATTTATCTAGAGCATCACAAAATCCCTCACATATCACAGGGAAAATCTATCTTGATGAAAAGATAAAATATTCATAATTCACCAGAAACCTTTAAGCAAAGTTTCTCACAAGAATCAGCAGTAACGACTTGTGCCACTGCTTAACGTACCAAGAAGCTCTGTGGGGAGGGTACTAGTTAAGAAGACAGACAGTCTTGGTTTGAATCCCAGCCTCACCCTTTGTTAGCTTTATTACATGGGAGAGTTACTGAAAACCTCTGTGAGCGCAGTGCCTTAATCTCTAAAGGGGATAATAATAGTGTATACTTCTTAGGGTGCTGGTGAGGATTCCTTGAGTTAATAATAGACATAAAACACTTAGAAAGGGGCCGGGTAGAAGGCCAGCAATCAGTGATCGTGGCTCCTCTTGTTCCTCCTTGCTTTAGTTTTGACCAACCTTCTCAACTCCTCTCAAACCTGTCCTTTCGTCTTCCTTCCCACTGTTACTATCTTAGTTGTGACCCCCGTTGCTTCCACAGCCTGTTCTCGGCTCTTGTCTCTCTTTAATGCCTTCTCCTCGGTGAACACTAAAGGATAAATAGGATAAATAGAATCATGTCAGTTCCATGCATAGAACTCTCCCTTGGCTCTCAGCTGCCTTTGAGTTAAGTCCAAACTCCTTAATATGTCCTGCAGGGCCTTCCCGTAGCTGGTCCATGTGATTCTTGGCCACATCGTCAATTGTCCCTCCCTTGTGAGTTCAGTACTCATTATTCCAGACACGCCTAACTAATACTTGCAGTTTGCAAAATGTGATCTTCCCTTTCTTTGCTTTCCCTTGGCAAGGGAAACTCCTCAGTGTAATGCTGTTGTTCTCTAGGAAGCCATCCATGCCCCAGTTGGATTAGAAGCCACTCCTGTGAATTCCTGGATTAGCACCTAGCAAATTCTTTTGTTATTGCCTGTTACTTTCCATTGCTTACTAGACTAGACTAGAAGCTCCTTGGGAGCTGAGATTTGTATCTGGTTCACTTTCATATCAAGAGCCCAGCCCAATGCCTGACATTTAGTAAGGCTCAGTCATTACATATTGAACAAAAGAAGATGTTAAGTTTAGTAATGTCTGTACTTGTTCTTTGCTGATTATCTAACCAAATCTGGTTTTTATTATCTACAAGCATTTATAAAAATACAAGTGATTCTTTATAAAGGTAAAAATTGTTTTAATATATAAAGTTTTAAAAATTTTTGTTTAAGGCTGAGCATGGTGGGTCATGACTGTAATCACAGCACTTTGGGAGGCCGAGGCAGGCGGATCACGAGGTCAGCCTGGCCAACATGGTGAAACTCTGTCTCTACTAAAAATACAAAAATTAGCTGGGCATGGTAGTGGGCACCTATAATCCTAGCTACTTGGGAGGCTGAGGCAGGAGAATCACGTTTGAACCCGGGAGGCGGAGGTTGCAGTGAACCGAGATCTTGCCATTGCACTCAAGCCTGGGCAACAGGGCGAGACTTCATCTCGAAAAAACAACAACAACAGCAAATTATTTAATTATTTTTTTCAATTATTTATTAACTCTATAATATTATTACTCTTTTCATACTTTTAATTGTAAATATATGATCTTATTTTGCATGGTTACCCTATTTCTGGGTTGCTGTTTTTGGGGGAGTGATAAAAAAACGTATTCCTGATAAGCATTTGAGTTGCTGTTTCTGGAGTCAAGTAAAACGATAGAAGAAAACATGACAAATGGTTACCTCTGAATCTTCAAACAGGTTTGATGCTATAAGTGCAGAGCTGTTGAACTGGATTTTGAAATCGAAAACTGCCATTCAGACCACAGAGATAAAAGAGTATATGAAGATGCAAGACACTTCCGAAATGAAAAAGAAGTTGAAGGTAAAAAACATAAACCACATATATCCTAGTGCATAAAATAGTTCATCATGCTGGATTTTCTGCTGGCATAAAGACATTATGGAATTCAAAAGCCTCCTGTAAAATAAATGTAGGCAGAAGGTAGCTTTTAGTACATTGTAGTGAATTTTGAATCCATTCATGCTAGCTGTCATCAGATCCCTATTTGGAGGAGGGTTTTTTTTCCTCTTTGTCAATCATTGAGATGTACAGTGAGTAATACTTCTTGTGGTGATCCAGTTAGTGGTACTACTTTTTAGTTAGTTTAGATCACCCTTAATCTGGTATCTAATAATTTATGACTTTATATTAACATTATGCTGAAGATGTTTTGCCTTTGGAATACAACAAACTATTTTAAATCAAAAAGTGTCTTCAATATATTTTCTTTAGAGTTGTAAAAAATAAATACAATTAAAAGGTGTGGGATCTTAGCCCTGCTTCTTTCCATGCTTATGTGTGTTTCTGAAGAGTGTGATGGGAGCTTGCAGAGCTTTTTTGTCCTTGGTGCTCATACGTCTCCTACACATTACTGCATTAACTATTTGGGCACCTGGTATAAGTCTGCAATGGTTTTTGTATCAGCAGTGGAGTTTTATTTTAAAGAGTTTGGAGGGTATTTTAAAAACAAGATGTGCATAAATATCTAAGGTTTAAGTTGGAAAGTGGTGGGTGAAATGGGAATTGAGATGAGGCTGGGGTTGTTGGTGTCTTCCCTACAATCGCAAAATCCAGAGGGTGAGGTGGTCTGAGCTCGAACTTGCAAGAGGGCTTAGGGCACACCAAGCACAGGGAGCTGTTTTCTTTGTCCATAATGACCCTCCATTAAGCCCACCTTTCTGTGTGGTTGAAATGTCTCCACTCCAGGAGGCTTTCCTTAGCCTCGCTAGAAAGAGTTCAGTGATTAATCTTTTGACTTCATGTGGCTTTGGCCATATCTCCATGAAAACCCTTCTTGCATTTATGCTGTTGTTTGTTTATATGTCTGCCTATTTATGTGTCTGCCTGTGCAGGCTTAGAAATTGAAGATAATTTTCCATTGCACCCTTTTTATTCAGCACTTGGTAAAGCTCTTGTGGCTCACGGAAGAGGAGTGTGATGATTCTGGGTGGGCAGGGGGAATGGGGAAGTTGGTTGAGCTGGGAGCACCTTTATCAGAGCCTTCTCTGCACAGAGATTTGGGAAAGCCAGAAGTGGGGCCTGTGTTACATCATTTCATATGCTTCTCACAGTTCTGAAAGATGGATAGATGATTTTAATGATCACTGACCACTCAATTCTCAAAGACATTCAGGTGGCAGAAAATTTAGTAGTAACAGTGATCTTCATGGAACAAGTCCCACAAAGTATTGATAACTTAAAGTCTATCCTGTGACCCAGGAACAATTTTACTGGCAGAAACTGTCACTACATTTGGGGGGATAAAGTATGTAAGGTGTGACTGGCGTTCCTTTGTGTTTCATTTAATATTTATCTAAGAGTTCATTTATTTTGTTTCAGACAAGTAGTAATAGATGCCAAAGATTTGGGAAAAAATATATAAAACAAAGAAAATGTCAGCATTACTCTAATCCCTTATTTTTCTTGCAAACTGAGGAAAGATCAACTTATTATTATTATTGTTATTTAGTGAAGGAGTATCTTGTTCCAACAGATGAATTACCTGGGTGGAGAATCCGTAGTCTAGTCTCCTGCCATCTTAAGAGGTAGCAAAAAATCAACTTGTAAAAAGCAGACAATTGCCTTTTTCTCCAGTTTGATAGTGACTTTTACATTGATCCTTAGTTAGACACAAGTAAATGGTGTTTCTTAGAATCTCTTGCTAATATTCCTTGATCTTTGACTATAAGAAGGTTGTTCTACCTAGTCACAATAAACTTTGTGAAAATCAGAGTAGGATAGCTGAATTTATTTGATAGCACTTAGATGTAAAGAATTTAGAATTGGGCTTCTTCTCTGGATTGTCTGGTTGAAGTAATATGGGTTGCTCAGAAGTTTTGATTGTATTATGATGGATACTATTTGAATAGTTAATATATAAATAATCAGTTGGGGATGGAGGAATGGGAGAAAATTCAAATACTGAGTTGTGTGCACATATACTTGTGTTTGTGTGTGTATACATGATTTTACTTGCTTCATTCTTACTAGTTCTGGAAAGAATTTTGTCTTGGGAATATCAAACTATAGAGATAAAAAAAATAATGAAATTAAGAGCCATTCCTCAAACATAAAGAACAAAATGCGGGCTGGGCTTGCCATGGCTCACGCTCATAATTCCAGCACAAGGCAGGAGGATTGCTTGAGCCCAGGAGTTTGAGACCAGCCTGGGCACCATAGGGAGACCCCTGTCTCTACAAAAAGTAAAAAAAAAAAATATTTGCTGGGCATGAGCTTGCACTTGTAACTCCAGCTACTCGGGAGGCTGACATGGGAGGATCCCTTGAGCCCAGGAGGTTGAGGCTGCAGTGGGCCATGATTGTGTCACTGTACCCCAGCTTGGGTGACAGAGTGAGAACCTGCTTCAAAGAAAAAAAAAAAAAGAACAAAATGCTTTGGTTTGGGTTCTAAAGCATATTTTCTATTTTCATTATTTAAAAATTACATATGAAATATGATTGTGCTTGAAGTTTACATTAAACCCTAGACTTAATGCAAACAGATAATACTGAGCCTCAAAATATTTCTATCCATTTTTCCTGTTTTCTTTCTTTTGAGATGGGAGTTTTGCTCTGTTACCCAGGCTAGAGTGCAGTGGTGCGATCTCAGCTCACTGCAACCTCTGCCTCCCGAGTTCAAGCAATTCTCATGCCTAAGCCTCCCGAGCAGCTGGGATTATAGGCACGCGCCACCACGCTTGGCTAATTTTTGTATTTTTAGTAGAGATGGGGTTTCACCATGTTGGCCAGGCTGGTCTCAAACTCTTGACCTCTAGTGATCCACCCCCCTCAGCCTTCCAAAGTGTTGGGATTACAGGTGTGAGCCACCATGCCCAGCCTATCCTTTTTTCTTGCTAGTTGATTTTTGTTCAGCAACTTCTGTCATAACACATTCAATTCTTTTGACTCAAACCATTATTTTTATGGCGTGGCATACTCAGGGTATATATGTGAATAGATATCCTGGATCTAAAACATAATTTTAATTATTTCCTTCTGATAGGAGCTTATAATTATCAGGTACATTTTTTTTCTTATAAAAGAAACCAATGCTTTTTCGTTGCTATGATTATGTTTGAATTTACCTTTTCAGATTTAAAAAGAATGTAGGAGGGACAGTAAACTTAAACATTTAAAACAGCAACATTATATTGAGAGAAAGTTTGCAATATTCTTATGTTGGGACTTCATTTGCAGGCATTAAGAAAAGAACAGAGAGAAAGAATCCCCAGAGCAGATGAATTAAACCAAACTGGGCAAATCCTTGTGGAGCAAATGGGAAAAGGTAAGATCCTTGATTTTTTTTCCCCATATTTTTCAGATGGTGGCATTGAATAATATTAAAGTTTGCCCTATTAAATATTTTGCTTTAATACTCGAATCCTCTTTTGGCTAGATAAATGGTTTTCAAAAATGTTTTTAGGCAGCAGAATCTTTAAAAATGAAATTTTATTCTGAAGCTGATTATAAAAAAACAGATAAAAGCAAAGTTGTTCTGATTTTATATGGGATCGGGGCTGGACACCCTGATTAGCAGAACAGTTAAAACCCACTAGCATAGCATATTTTAAAACTGTATCCTTTGGGTTTATATATTAGGAATTTGTTTTGCAGGGTGGTGGCAAAAGAAAACTTTACTTGGCAACATTTGGGAAATGAAGTTACATTAAATTCATTAAGGGTATTTGATTTTTGATAACTTTTAATGCATTATATTTGTTTACTACAGTATTTTTATAGTTAAGTTTGATAAGGTGTTACTTATATATGAAATTTTTAAATGCTCCCAAGACTTTTTTTTTTTCGCTATAGCTCCCAGTGACTTAGAATAAGCTAAAGATTAATATTCTTGGTGCGCAGTTTTGCATATGAATGTCTCTTTGTTCTAGAGAAATGTTGAAAGACATTTCTCACACTCCATGTACGTTGGTCTAATAATGGTAAGCACTTTGGAAGGCTGCTGTAGCTCTCCTTCACACCTGTACAGATACCTATACAGAATTAGGAATATTAGTTTGACAAGAATCTTCAAAGCAGTAGCATTTAATATTTTATTGTTTGACTTTTTGTTATTGAAAATATAACTATATAAAAGCAAATAGAATACTATGATGAACTTCCTTCTATCAGTTACCTAGTTCAATAATTGACAACATTCTGCCATTCTTGAATTATCTCTACCTTTACTGGTTCCTCAGCCTCTCAATTATTACTATTTTTACAGTTTTCTTGGAAGTAAAATTTACTTACATTGAAATACATGACTCAGCTGTGCTGTTTTGACAAATAGATAAACCTGTGTAACCTATACACACACATCACTATGTAGAAAATTTCCACCTTTCCAGAAATTTCTCTTTTGGGTTAGTCACCTTCCTCCCTCCGGAAAACAACTGTTCATGTTGTTTTGACCTTAGATTATTTTGCCTCCAGCCTTTAACAAATATGTTTATTTATTTAGTATGTATACTGGATATGTGTATACACATACACACACATGCACACAAACATAAACACACAGAAACATATATACACACACAAACATATATAGATATATACACATACACACAAAATATGGAATGTATACCATGTGGACAGTGTATGTCCATTTATTTGGAAATTATGCAAATGTATTATCAATCCATATATTATTAATAAAGGTTAATTTCTTTCTTTAAATAAATTAAATAGAATAGTATTTAATATTTTCTTTCAAAATCCATTCTAGCAGACTCTCTTAGTTGTCCTGCCTGTGGGCATCCCACCTGGAGGTTACTGTTTCCAGTATTTACTTGAGGAGGTCCAGAGACACAAACAGATGATAACTTCCTTTGAGATGCTGGTTCATTCAATAATTATAATGCATTGGATGTTGAATTTATTTCCTTTACAAGCGTAGATTTTTTACTTCTACCTCAGCATTGTACCTGGTGACTCTGGCTTTATCTGATGTGAATATGGGATAACTTCTTGAATCTGTGTACTGAATTTAGTCCCATTTCTGTCAGGTGTTCAGCAGTGTGGCAGAATTATGAAGATGGGGGAGACTTGATGTAGATGAGAAGTTGGTGCGAGGTGATGTTATAGTGAGAATAACAGTGATTGGGGGAATGGGCGAACTTGGATTCTCTTGTCCTTTTCTAGTTTCTTATCTTTGGGAAAGTCTTGGAACCCTTGTGTTTCTTTGCCTTGGTGTCTGGAGAGTGAGGGAGTTTATTAGCTGACTCTTAGCTATTAGTTTATCAGGTGACTATTAGGTTATTAGCTGACTATAGGCTTTGGTCCATAAAATTTTACCGTAAACAGGTCCTAAATAGACACATTCTGGACATTGAATTCACATGAAAGTGCTACTTGCAAAAGGCCAAAGGCAACACTGGAGAATAGGTGACATGGGGCTTTTGTCACCTAATGTATACTTGTCCAATTTCATAGGAAAGCTTTTATATTTTGTATTACCATTTTTTTCATGCATTGGTGGAATTAGAAATTCGTTCATTAGAGGACCTTAATTCTTTTTTGTTTTAAAGATGCATCTGTTTAAAAATTTTTTTTAGGACAACAGTGGGAAGCTGAGGAATGGGGGAGCTGAACTGAATAAAGTCTGTATGTTTCAGTTCAGTTAGGGAGGCATGTCAAATTCTTCAGTAAAACCCAAGTTTGAATAATCACGTCACTGTTTTTCTGAAACCAGTTCCATCAGAAAGCCCACCATAGCCAATTCTGATAGGTCTTTCCTGCCTAATGCATTTTACATAAGTTTTGAGGTATCCCATAGAGCATAAAAATGTTTTTAGAAAATAAAATAGTGTGAGGCGGGGCGCAGTGGCTTGCACCTGTAATCCCAGCACTTTGAGAGGCTGAGGTGGGTGGATCACGAGGTCAGGAGATCAACACCATTCTGGTCAACATGGTGAAACCCCATCTCTACTAAAAATACAAAAATTAGCTGGGCATGGTGGTATGTGACTGTAATCTCAGCTACTCAGAAGGCTGAGGCAGGAGAATCGCCTGAACCAGGGAGTCAGAGGTTGCGATGAGCTGAGATCGCACCACTACACTCCAGCCTGGTGACAGAGCAAGACTCTGTCTCAAAATAATAATAATAATAATAATAATAATAATAATAATAATAGTAATAACAATAATATAAAAATAAATAAATAAAAATAAATAAAATAAAATAGTGTGTTTCATTTGACTTTCATAGCTGATATACTTGGTTTTCTTCGTTTAGCTTATCTTGTTCCTAGAGATTCTCATCTAACAAAATTCAGTAGTTGGGCATCTGGGTAACGTGGCTTTATGAATCGATGCCCACTGTGGTTGTCTAAGCATATAAGCCCATGAAGTTTGGTGAAGGTCCTATGTTTTGTAAACATTTCCCTTGATTCCAATAGTGATAGACTGAGAAGTGTAAAGTCAAGTGAGACTAAGTGGCAGGAATGTGTTCTATTTTCTCTCTTTTAGACAATTAATAAAGTGATATGCTGTTGATTTTGCCTTTTGACTAGTCATCTCTAAGAACTCTGTGTTTTATAGAAATAGAAAATTTTAAACTCTGGATCTCTGGGAGTAAAACAACTGTTTTTAAAGACAATGTGTAGTTTTCCTTTTATAAGATGTAAATTGTGTTTGAATCATTATCGGACATCACTGTAACAAGCAGTATCTCAGGATTAGAGAAAGGGAGATTCAGATGTTTAAAACTGGTTTAAAGAGGCAAAATGAATGGCTTGTAAGATGTTGTCAGTGAAAAAATAACTGAAGTTGTTTTAACTGCCCTTGTTCTTGAAATGAGCACCTCTTTCCAGTTTTCTAGATGAGTAGTGAAATTTTCCATCTCAGAAATTTTATTTACCTACTTAATTTTCTTCCTTGATTAGTATGAATTGTCCAACATAAAGATAATGTGGCTGGTGTTACTATTCTTTTGCCTACCTAGAATAGAAATGATGGGGCAGGGGCACGACCCATATCTCCATTGTTCATATTGTTAGGAAAATGGTGATTTGTTTTGTATACTCTCCCCATTAACAGGGATAATGCAGCATGGCTTGTGATGTGAATGCTTTGCTTATGTCTCATATTCTCTTACCTGAGAGATGGTGGTGAACAGTGAACTTCTGCAATTGACATAGGTGACACATTCAAATGACAGCATGATATGCCCTCATTTATGATTTTCAGTGGACACAGTGTATTATAAAAATTTTCAAAGTTGCATTGTCTATGGATTGTACATGACTTTTTGTTTTTATGCCTTTTTTTTTAGTTCAAGCTCTCATTATCCTGGATTTTGATCATATATGTTTATAAAGCAGGATTGTTTTATTGCTTTCCTACTCAATAAAAATGTGAAGCCATCTTTTTGGTATGCATGTTCTCCTCCGAATAGAAAGATTGCTTTGAAGATTTCCCATACATTTTCATAGTCATTTTAGAGGATTTGAAGGTATTTTAGACTAAGGGAAGTACTATGATAAAATCTATTATTATATATGACTTTATTATTTTTAGGAACATTCTCTACTTTTCAAAAATATCGGACAAATAAAATGATAAGATTTCAGTAATAAAAATGGTGGCATTGTTTTCCCTGATGTGTTTCTAAAGTAGATCATCTTATTGCTGCCTCAGTCTTTTGGTATTTGCTTATTTATGTGCAAGGTCCCCAGTGGGCTTGCTGATGCTTCTAGAGCCTGGCTGCTGGCTTAATATTCCTGCACTCACTAGGTTGCTTCCCAGCATAAGGCATCCTCGCCATTCATTTCTTAATTTATATGACACTGTGCTTTGGTCACCAAGACCTGAGCTGCCTCCTAGTTTTTCTAGCCAGCTGTCTTTTTTTCTTAGGACAAAGGGTCTTCTTTCTGAAGTCGGGCCTAGACAGATCAAGGTAGTTGATCTTATTTCACTGGTTCAGGTGATAAACTAGCAGAGTAGAAGCATGGCATGGATGGAAACATATATTATCTAGAAAAGGCAGACTGGATTAAGAAAATGTGGCACATATACACCATGGAATACTATGCAGCCATAAAAAATGATGAGTTCATGTCCTTTGTAGGGACATGGATGAAACTGGAAAACATCATTCTCAGTAAACTATCGCAAGGACAAAAAACCAAACACCGCATGTTCTCACTCATAGGTGGGAATTGAACAGTGAGAGCTCATGGACACAGGAAGGGGAACATCACACTCCGGGGACTGTTGGGGGAGGTGGGAGGGACAGCATTAGGAGATATACCTAATGCTAAATGACGAGTTACTGGGTGCAGGAAATCAACATGGCACATGGATACATATGTAACAAACCTGCACATTGTGCACATGTGCCCTAAAACCTAAAGTATAATAATAAAAAAAATGAAAAAAAAAAAAAAAAAAAGACT